>NW_026652290.1:59399614-59479383 GCF_009828535.3 Hylobates moloch | reverse complement strand
TGGGAAGTGAGGAGCGCCTCTGCCCGGCCGCTCCGTCTCGGAGGTCTACCACGGAGGCCAGAAGCAATGTGGGGGCTGGACGTGGTGGCTCACGCCTGTGGTCCCGGCACTCTGGGGGGCGAGGCGGGTTGATCACTTTGGGCTAGGAGTTCGAGACCAGTCTGGCCAACATGGCGAAACATGAAAAATACAACAGACAAACTAACCAACCAACTCAGTGACAACAAAACAGGTCTACCCTGGAGTCATACTCTAATTTTTTCTATTTTCCTCCCTTTCTGATCCTTTGTCCCACTTTCTTTTTCTTCCTCTTCCTTCTCCCTCTTCTTTGTCAAATAGAGGATTGAGTTATTATCACTGATCCATATAAAGTCCCTCTCTCATTTATTTTAACTCCCACCCCCCATTTCTATTCCCCGACTTCCCATGTGCAACCTTCCTAATATGTTTGATACGCATCTTTTTGTTTGTATGTATTATTAGAAAATGTTTATTGTTTTTGTGTGCAAAAAAAATTAATAAAAAAAAAAAAAAGAATCTCACTCTGTCACCCAGGCTGGAGTGCAGTGGCCAATCTCGGCTCACGGCAACCTCTTTTTCCCGGATTCAAGCAATTCTCTTGTCTCAGCCTCCTGAGTAGCTTGGGACTACAAGCGCACACCACCACACCTAGCTAATTTGGTGTTTTTAGTAGAGGCAGGGTTTCGCCACGTTGGCCAGGCTGGTCTAGAACTGACCTCAAGTGATCCGCCTGCCTCGGCCTCCCAAAGTACTATTACAGGCGTGAGTCACCTCGCCCAGCTGAAAAGGGGAAATTTTTTAATGCAAAACTTCAGGCTGAACGTGGTGGCCCACCCAGTGCTTTGGAAGGATCGCTTGAGGCCAGGAGTTTGAGACCAGCCTGCACAACATAGGAGGCATAGTCGCTACAAAAAAATTTTTAATGTGAAATTTCAGTTGTTATCTTCATTTTATTTTATTTTGAGACAGAGTCTTGCTCTGTCGCCCAGGCTGGAGTGCAGTGGCGCGATCTCAGCTCACTGCAACGTCCACCTCCAGGATTCAAGAGATTCTCCCGCCTCAGCTTCCCAAGCAGCTGGGACTACCTGCAGGCACGAACACACCCAGCTAATTTTTTTATGCTTAGTAGAGACAGGGTTTTGCCATGTTGGCCAGGCTGGTCTCAAACTCCTGACCTCAGGTGATCCACCGCCTGGGCCTCCCAAAGTGCTGTGATTATAGGCATGAGCCACTGTGCCAGGCCTCAGTTCTTATCTTTAAATGATCCTACAAGATCATCTCATCATCTCATTCACACAAAATTCTCAATATATATTTTTTAAAGGTTTTATACAACTACTGAATACTTAAATTACCGGAAGAATTGCAGATGGTGATATTCTATAGACATTAAAAAATCATATTCTGGACAATGAGAATACTAGTTATCTTTCTTCTTTAAACTTTTCTGAGTTTTTCAAACCACCACCAAAAGTCACAAAGACAACCTGCTTTCACTTTCAAACACTTAAGTTTTTTAAAAAATTATTTGAAACACAATGCAAGCAAAAAAAAAAAAAAAAGTTCAAATGTTTCTTGAGTATAACATGAAAGAAGAGCAAAGTCTGAAAGACTGGTAACATTTTCAGAGATTCTGGAGCCATGATATACTTAAGGGGATGGCGGCTAAAAATAAGGTAATTACTTTAAACTTTTTCTGCATTAAAGAATTATAGTTGATCTAAGTAGACTACTATATTTCTTCCTACTATAGTTAGCTGGTATACTGAAGACAGGTACACACGCTTTATTCTTAACACATTCCTTAAAGATGAACCAATCAAAATTATTTTCTTGACACTAAAAAAATCCACTAGAAGCCAGTGGATTATGAAAAATGTTACGAGAATAATCATGAGAATAATGTTAAGTATTTCTTTCTTTCTTTTTTTTTTTTTTTTTTTTTTTTGAGAAGGAGTCTCACTCTGTCCCCCAGGCTGGAGTGCAGTGGCATGATCTCGACTCACTGCAGCCTCCACCTCCCAGATTCAAGTGATTCTCCTGCCTCAGGTTCCTGAGTAGCTGGAATTACAGGTGTGTACCACCACACCCGGCTAATTTTTGTATTTTTAGTAGAGGCAGTGTCTCACCATGTTGACCAGGCTGGTCATGACCTCAAATGATCCGCCCACCCTGGCCTCCCAAAGTGCTTGAGATTACAGGAGTGAGCCACTGCACCTGGCCATGTTAAGCATTTCTTAATGTGCTGAAATAACCACTGCCTGCTTCAAAACGTTAGCTCAAAAAAAATCCATATTTTTCTTCAGATCTTCAAAAAATGCTTTAACCCTTTCTATCTACTTTTTTAACTGTTCAGATTACACTTTTAATTGCCATTTTTTTTTTTTTTTTTTTGAGACAAGTCTTGCTCTGGTGCCCAGGCTGGAGTGCAATGGTGTGATCTCGGCTCACTGCAACCTCCACCTCCGAGGTTCAAGAGATTCTCCTGCCTCAGCCTCCCGAGTAGCTGGGATTACAGGCGCCAGCCACCACACTCAGATAATTTTCTGTATTTTTAGTAGAGATAGGGTTTTGCCATATTGGCCAGGCTGGTCTTGAACTCCTGACCTCAGGTGATCCACCTGCTTCAGCCTGATCAACATTAGAGATGGCTGGGTACTCTATACAAAAATTAGCTGGTTATGGTGGCAAATGCCTGTAATCCCAGCTACTCGGGAGACCAAGGCAGGAGAATCGCTTGAACCCAGGAGGCAGAGGTTGCAGTGAGCCAAGATCACGCCACTGCACTCCAGCCTGGGTGACAGAGTGAGACTCCATCTCAAAAAAAAGAAAAAGAAAAGAAAAAAAAAACAAAAACAGAAAAAAAAAAACACACAAATGGCCAGGCGCAGTGGCTCACGCCTGTAATCCCAACATTTTAGGAGGCCACGGCCTGGGCGACAGAGCAAGACTCCATCTCAAAAAAACAAAAAAAAGTAATACAGCTACCAACTCATGTAAACCAATATAAATCTAAAAATTCTGTTGCTTCAGAATCTTTTTTGTCAAGATTCCATTTTCACTACCAAATTTAGCAGCACCCATAACACAGATTATAAATTTCTAAAAGAAACAATATAAATTAGTAATGATAAACCAAAGTAACTTAAGGAACATCTGGAGTACATTTGTAAACATTAGCTAATATAGGGCCGGGCGCGGTGGCTCACGCTTGTAATCCCAGCACTTTGGGAGGCCGAGGCGGGCGGATCACGAGGTCAGGAGATCGAGACCATGGTGAAACCCCGTCTCTACTAAAAATACAAAAAATTAGCCGGGCATGGTGGCGGGTGCCTGTAGTCCCAGCTACTCGGAGAGGCTGAGGCAGGAGAATGGCGTGAATCCGGGAGGCGGAGCTTGCAGTGAGCCGAGATTGCGCCACTGCACTCCAGCCTGGGGGACAGAGCGAGACTCCGTCTCAAAAAAAAAAAAAAAAAAAAAAAAAAAAAAAAAAAAAAAAAAAAAAAACATTAGCTAATATACCATTGTTAGTTATTAAGATAACATACTGGAAGCAGGAAAAGCATCCACCCATTAAAGTTTTAATTGAAGAGAAAGCAAAAGACTTTGGAGTTTGGAACAAGATGTTAAAAACGAATGAGCTTGTATTTGCGTGACAAAACACTAAAGAACTTTTCTTTCTTTCCTTTATTTTCCATATTTTCTCTAATTACTTTTACAAAGATAACAAGCTTCATTAAAACAAAAAGAAACTGCCAAAGTCAGATTGCTAAAAATCTGACTGCTCACTGCCCTTGTGACCTCCCCTAATAAAATATCCCTCACTTCTTCTCACCCTAAGTAATTTTCACTAACACTTACTAAATAGTCTAGAATACAAATATAGTAGGCCAGATATTCATGTATCTGATTCCAGAAAAAATATAAAAACTGTTTCTGGGTTTGATCCCTTCGAGGTCATTCGTCTTCAAAAGAATGGATGATTTGACACCGTATTTACTTATTACTGTCCTTGTCATTTATGAGCCATTCCTCCTTCTTCTCCCCCTTGAAAATTCCTCCTCATTCCCTCTGTTCCTCCAAATCTAATTGCTGATAATTCCCTTTCAGGTCTCTCTTCTATAAAGTCTTCCAAAACCCAGATAGCCAATCACAACCCACCATCCCCCTGAAATCTTGTTGCTCTCATCCATGCCACACATCTGGAATTTGCTATATCTACTGGTATTTGACATGTATAAAATCTATTTCTGCCGGGCGCGGTGGCTCACGCCTATAATCCCAACACTTTGGGAGGCTGAGGCGGGCGGATCACCTCGGGAGTTTGAGACCAGCCTGACCAACATGGAGAAACTCCGTCTCTACTAAAAATACAAAATTAGCAGGGAGTGGTGGTGGCACATGCCTGTAATCCTAGCTACTCGGGAATCTGAGGCAGGAGAATCACTTGAACCCAGGAGGCGGAGATGGCGGTGAGACGAGACTTGCGTCACTGCACTCCAGCCTGGGCAACAAGATTGACACTTCGTCTCAAAACAATAAATAAATAATTTTTTTTTTTTTTTTTGAGACGGAGTCTTGCTCTGTTGCCCAGGCTGGAATGCAGTGGCCCGATCTTGGTTCACTGCAAGCTCCACCTCCTGGGTTCACGCCATTCTGCTGCCTCAGCCTCCCAAGTAGCTGGGACTACAGGCGCCCACCACCACGCCCGGCTAATTTTTTTGCATTTTTAGTAGAGACGGGGTTTCACCGTGTTACCCAGGATAGTCTCGATCTCCTGACCTCGGGATCCGCCCGCCTCGGCCTCCCAAAGTGCTGGGATTACTGACGTGAGCCACCGCGCCTGGCCTATATCTAAACTTCTTAAGCGCAAGGATTATATTCCTAAATCCTGGTACTAATAGAACGCCTTTCATGAAAATGATGCATACCACCTGAAGAATGCTCATGCAGTTTTCCAAATTCTTTTATATACATTTGGATTTCACCACTACCCTGACAGGAATAATGACTCCAATTATCCTATTTTACAAAAGGGGAAAAAAATTCAGAGGCTGAGTAACTTGTCAAAGTTCTCAACTAATCTTGAAGATTTATTTACACTAATAAACATATATATAGCAAATTCAGAAGATTTCCTGAACAGTAGAGGTCTATAAACCTCGATAAAGCAGTAAATCCATGTTCTTTATTGTTACCAAGAAAACTACTAAATTAAGAACCTCAAGTTCACCTCCGTTCAACTGTGCAAAACCAACTTGGAGCCCTTGAAAAAAAATTTTTTTAAACTGTCAACACAGCAAATGTCACTACAAGAACACTATCCTCAACTTCTAAAGCATGAAATTCTAATAAAATACTATGGTTTCTGTTTAGTGCAAAAGATTTCAGCTTCAAGCCACACTATTACAAAACTTGAAGAAAGCATTTTGCAAGAGCCATGTGACACACATATGACAGTCAGCTAAACTGGTGGGTGGACCTTTTAGGGGAAAATGTTTAGCAGTAATTGACCAAACCAGCAAATAAACTCAACTTTTACAACAAATACTGATGTTCCCCCATCCCTCAAAGGCCTTTGACACTGAAAAGGAATACCAATTCGGTCTCTTCCAATTATTCATTACATACATGTAAACTGTAGAGGAAATTTTTAAAGGGCCATTGAGGAGAGCCCAACAAACTCTACCCAAGGGAAGTGAACACCAGTTCCCAGGAAAGGTGCCAGGTGTGTCACATCTGCTGTGGTGACTTCTTGAGTAAGCAAGAAAAAGAAATGCATTAACTTTTCATGACACGTCATGGAACCTCATTCCCTATCTGCAAGCATCCAAGCAGGTAATCCAAAACCTACATACAGATCTATCATGGGTCCCATTCGTTTCTCTTTCAACTTGACAGCAAGCTTCCTTTAATCTGCGAGTATCAAAAGACATTTCTTGGCTTTAGTTTTTTGTTTTTTTTTTCCCCTTGACCTACAGGAGACAAAATGACTTAGGTGTCCTCTTTAAAAAAAAAAAAAAAAAAAAAAAATCTCACAAATGCCCAGGTTTTTATAGGAGGGCAATGGACCCGGCGAGCTCTTAAAGAACTCTTCCAAGACACAACTCAAAAAGAGAACTAATAAATGTTCACTTGCTTCTCACCATCTACTCATTCCCCTCAATCCCACGCAGTCCCGAAAAGCATCCATATTACCTGAAACCTGGCGGGGAGGATGGAAGGAGAGAGAGCCAACAAGCTCAGGATTTACAAGTAAAGCTGGTTTCCACCCCGAGGATCCTGACAGCTCCGCAGAGTGCGGGCGCAGGGTCTGACAGTGTCCTCTAGAAGGGCTCTCCCACCCCATCCCTTCCCCTTAGACACAAGTCCTCCTTCAAAAGTCACTGCCTCCGAGAGAAGCTACCCCTTCACACCGCCCCAGGCCCCTCGGCAGACTTCCTCAGCACCCGCCCCGCAGTCAGGCCCTCTAACCTGACCGGGTCCAGGCCCGGGCGGCTCACCCCTCCGGCCCGACCCCTCCCCCGCGCGGCCGCCCCTCCGCGTCAGACAATGGGGCCCGACTCCCGGCCGCCAGCCTCTCCTGACCCATCACCCTCGCCTCACCCCAGCCGATGCCCCGACTTCTGCCCCAACCTTCCTCGACCCCCTGAAGATCCCCCAAGCTGGCCCACGGACCCAGACGACCGGTGCTCTCCTGAACTCACTATTCGGGATTCATGCTGGACATGTCACTGCAGCTGCCGCCGCCGCCACCGCCGCCCTTGCTGCCGCAGCCGCCGCCCTGACTCTCCGCGCCACGGGTAATCGAAAGAAAGGAATGAGATAGGCTGTTCCGGGAGAGCAAACGTCTTCCCCTACTCCGTCCCCTAGAACACAATCAGCAGCCGCCACCACTCAGCTATCGCTTCCACCCAAAATGGCCGCCGACGAACCAGGAAATAGGGAAGCCTTAGACCGAGGGGCCTTTACACAGCCCAGGGGGCGGCCGCACCGCCTGGCATGCCGGGAAAGGGAGTCGCGAGCGCGGCTACGCGAGCTGAGGACAGACAGTGCGACGCAAGGCCAGGACTCAGCTTCCCGCCAAGCGCCGCGCCTCTGGGGCATGCGTACTTGAAGGGTTGTCGCCCGCCCCATTCCCCACTCCCTCACCTCCCCACCCTCGGCCCCTCCCCGTTCCCCTCCCCTCTGACTCGCTGGCTAGGACTTCGCTCGGACTCCCCCTGGCGGATTGGCTAAGGCCGAGCGGCCCTGGTGATGTCATCAGTGAGACGTGGCAGCCGGGCGAGTCAGCGCCCCACGGGGGAGGGGGCGGAGAGGGGCGGAGAGGGGCGAAGGGCGGTGCCGGCGGCCGACGGAGGCTGGCGGTCGGGGGAGGCAAGGGATTGGAGGGGGTGGTCAAACCGGAGGGACTGCCGGGGTGCGGGGACGGGGAGGGGGCCGGGGGACACGCGTGTCAGCTCCTGCCTCCCGTGCGGCTTTTGCTGACCTGACCAGCTTGAGGCTTGCGCCACCCTGGTGGCGCTGCTTGGGGGCTGGTCGGAGGACGTCCGCTCTAAGGACAGAAGGGAAGTCAAGGGGCTCCCTGGACAGCACGGAGCCGTTCTTTCACTTCTCGTCACTCACCCATCCCCACCTGGGTTCGGTCATCGTCCATTGTTGGCCCCGCGCACTACCATTTTCTTTTTAGATTTCTTCCCATTCTTACTGTGCCCCGCTCTTAACTCGTCAGCCTGGCTGTTGCAGTAGTCTCCAAATGGACTCTACCTCTCTCTCTCTTCTCCGCCCCAGCCCATTTGCACACACAGTCGGATGTATCTTTCTGAGACAGTACCTGCATCGTGACCCCACAACCTTCAATGGCTCCACATCCCATGGATGGGAGGGACACAGCCCAGAGCCAGCCTAAAATCCAAGTCCTACCTTCGTCCCAGCCTTCAGGTTGAATTGTAATTATTATCTTTTAGTTGCTACTAATCCTGAGCCACTCTGCAAGACTGGAAAATAATAAGCAATAAAAACATGCAATTCATCACTATATAGTGCCTACAATTTCTGGGAGTAATATTAACTCATTTTTTAAAAACCTATGGTCTTAACAGCTCTCTTTCATCAGCTCAGGAATTTAAATCTACAGTAAACTTTAACACACTATCTTGAGTTATTTAATTACAAAGGGCATAGTGTAATACATTGTCCAAAGTTTATCTTCCAACTTCTAAGAACTAAGAAAATTGTCTCCTGAGACTTACTGCAGAATCACTTTACATTCCTACAACGCCAAAATATAGAAAGAAGGCACTTATTTTTACCCATACACTAATTACACCCCTTAGCCCTCAAATTCTGCCATGGGCCTTAGTTGATGAACTTATCAAAAGTTACCCGAGTTTCTTCACATGTTGGTTTCTGAAATGAACACGGTCACCACCCCAGGAATACCCTGAATGGTTCAGTAATAGGCAACAAAAAGTGTTCGTTACCCTGGACTCTAAAGCCCATTAAAAAAAAAAAGCTTATTTTGATTTCAAATAAAAACTCAGAAAACTGGCCAGGCGCGGTGGCTCACGCCTGTAATTTCAGGAATTTGGGAGGCCAAGACGGACAGATCACGAGGTCAGGAATTCAAGACGAGCCTGGCCAACATGGTGAAACACTGTCTCTACTAAAAATACAAAAATTAGCCAGGCATGGTGGCGCATGCCTGTAATCCCAGCTACTCGGGAGGCTGAGGCAGGAAAATTGCTTGAACTCGGGAGGCAGAGGTTACAGTGGGCCGAAAGGCCACTGCACTCCAGCCTGGGCGACAGAGCAAGATTCTGTCTTGGGGGAAAAAAATCTCGTAAAACTGTGACCTGAGTCACTAGTAAAGGCACACACACACACACACACACACACACCCCCCAAAAAACCCTCAGAAAACTGTCCGGAACTCGTCCTCAACCAAAAATACAATCTGTCCTCACACACACACACACACACACACACACACACACACACACGCACACCCCAAAAAACCCTCAGAAAACTGTCCGGAACTCGTCCTCAGCCAAAAATACAATCTGTCCTCCCCTGGGAAGAATACTCCCAAACTTCCTTTAATTAATTATTTTCTTTCCCAGCAAAGAATTACCTCCTGCCGGGCGCAGTGGCTCACGCCTGTAATCCCAGCACTTTGAGAGGCCAAGGCAGGCAGATTACGAGGTCAGGAGATCGAGACCATCCTGGCCAACATGGTGAAACCCCATCTCTGCTAAAAATAGCAAAAAATTAGCTGGGCATGGTGGCGCGTGAGATTACAGAATCTCAGCTACTCGGGAGGCTGAGGCAGGAGAATGGCTTGAACCAGGGAGTCGGAGGTTGCAGTGAGCCGAGATCGTGCCACTGCACTCCAGCCTGGCAACAGAGCGAGACTCAGTCTCAACAACAACCACCAAAAAAAAAAAAAAATTACCTCCTAGTAACTTTTAATCTAAGTGACAGGATAGTTGTAAGCATTGAATAAACAGAATGTAAAGCATATAGTACAATGGCTTTGGGACCCTTGGTAAATGTTAATTACTTTTCGCTGTAGGAGAGCAAAAAAATGACTTCCCTCCACCCTGCTAGGTTCCTTGGCTGGTTTATGAACTAAATTGACCTAAGACAGATTAACAGGAGAAAATCATATTTGATTAAGTACATATGCATGCGAGTTCCTCAAAATAAGAGACTCCAAGAAGGGTCTGATGATTGAAGCATCCTGAGCTACAGAAAATAATACGGCTTGGTGGCCGGGTGCAGTAGCTCATGCCTCTAATCCCAGCACTTTGGGAGGCCAAGGTGGGTGGATCACGAGGTCAGGAGATCAAGATCAACCTGGCTAACACGGTGAAACCCAGTCTCTACTAAAAATACAAAAACAAAATTACCTGGGCGTGGTGGCGGGTGCCTGTAGTCCCCGCTACTCGGGAGGCTGAGGCAGAAGAATGGCGTGAACCCGGGAGGCGGAGCTTGCAGTGAGCTGAGATGGCACCACTGCACTCCAGCCTGGGCTACAGAGCAAGAGTCCGTCTCAGGAAAAAAAAAAAAAGAATAGGACTTGATAGGGCTTGGTGCCAGGCGCGGTGGCTTATGGCTTACGGCTGTGATCCCAGCTCTTTGACAGGCCAAGGTGGGCGGATCACTAGAGGTCAAGAGTTCGAGACCAGCCTGGCCAACCTGGCGAAACCCTGTCTCTACAAAAAACACAAAAAATTGGGCGGGCACAGTGGCTCACGCCTGTAATCCCAGCACTTTGGGAGGCCGATGTGGGTGTATCATTTGAAGAGTTCAAGACCAGCCTGACCAATATGGTGAAAACCCGTCTCTACTAAAAATACAAAAGTCAGCTGAGCGTGGTGGCACACGCCTGTGATCCCAGCTGCTCGGGAGGCTGAGGCAGGAGAATCGCTTGAACCTGGGAGGCGGAGATTGCAGTGAGCCGAGATTGTGCCACTGCACTCCAGCCTGGGCAACAGAGCAAGACTCAGTCTCAAAAAAAAAAAAAAAATTTGAAAAAATTAGCCGGGCATGGTGGTGGGTACCTGTAATCCCAGCTACTCAGGTAGCTGAGGCAGGAGAATCTCTTCAACCCGGGAGGCAGAGTTTGCAGTAAACCGAGATCACACCACTGCACTCCAGCCTAGGTGACAGAGCAAGACTCCATCTCAAAAAAAAAAAAAAAAAAAAACTGGGGCTTGGGGCCTTGGGAGAGGTAATGATAAGCTACAGGAGGGCAAGAGGGGAAATGCATGGTAAAGAAAGATTGTCCTGCCATGCAGATAAAAAGTCTCTCAGGTAATAAAAGTTATCTTGAGGCAGCCCTCTCTCTGATAGATAGATACATAGATAGATAGATAGATAGATAGATAGATAGATAGATAGATAGATAGATAGATAGATACGTTACTAATGTCCATTTGTTCATTAGCTTGCTTTTTTCTTTCTTTCTTTCCTTCATAGACATAAACTTATTTTACAAAAGGACAGCTTTTCAGAGCTACTCCTGTGTCTGCAGTTTCTCAGAATAACCAGCTCAAAATATGCCACCAAAGAAGAATATTTTAGGAGAGCATATTCTGGTCCCCTAGAGTGATATTTGAGGTGGTATGTCCTGGGCCCCAACATCTACTTCTCTCAGCTTCTCTGAAAGTCTTAAGTGTACCTGCTGTGTACCAAGGACAGAAAGCCTCATAGCTTAGCTACCGTGTTGTAGAATATTATGCGAAGAGATCAGAGGCAGCTTAGCCTGGGAATGGTAGGTGGGTGTTTTCTACCCCCACTGAAATTTATGTGCAATTACATTAAGACTTCCTTTCCAAATTTAAAGTGGCTAAAAATCAAACTTTTTAAAAGTTTTGCTGACTCAAACTTTAATATATATATTTTCATGTGTGTTTGTTGTTTTGAGATGGAGTCTCACTCTGTCTCCTAGGCTGGAGTGCAGTGGCACGATCTCAGCTCACTGCAACCTCCCCTCTCCCGGGTTCAAGCTATTCCCTGGCTTCAACTTCCCGAGTGGCTAGGATTACAGATGCGCACCACCACATCCAGCTAATTTATTGTATTTTTAGTAGAGACCAGACGGGCTTTCACCTTGTTGGCCAGGCTGGTCTCGAACACCTGACCTCAGGTGGTCAGCCCATCTCAGCCTCCCAAAGTGCTGGGATTATAGGCGTGAGCTCCTGTGCCCACCTCAAATTTTAATATATATTTTATGTTTAGGTTTTTAGAAATAGTTACATTTCTAGCTCAAGTGAATAACTCAGAATCTAATTCATTAAACTAGTGTAAGCCTTGTTGGCTGCCCTGTTGCTGAATCAGAATTATCCTAGGGCTGTTTGTCCATTTGTTCATTAGCTTGCTTTTTTCTTTCTTTTTAAAAGTTTTTTCTTCCTTCCTTTTCCTTTTCCTCCCTCCTGCTTTTATCAAATGTTTATGACCTGACACATAGTAAATGTGTTTTGTACTTGTGTTTGGAACAGTGAGGAATACAAAGATAAATTATTACAGCTTTCTGTCTTCAACGAAATTAAGATCCAGCAGGAGAAAGATGAGAACACAGACAAGCCCTATAGGAAAAATGCAAAAATAGATTAAAATGATACAAACTGTATAGGAACAGAAATCAGATCGATGATTGCCAGAAACTAGGAATGGGAGGAGGGAATTTTCTACAAAGAGACACAAGGGAACTTTTTTGGTTTTGTTTTTGTGTTTTGAGACAGGGTCTCGCTCTGCCACCCAGGCTGGAGTGCAGTGGCGTGGTCACAGATCACTGTAGCCTCAACCTCCTGGGCTCCAGTGATCCACCTCAGCTTCTCAAGTAGCTGGGACTATAGGCATGTGCCATTATGCCCAGCTAATTTTTAAATTTTTTAAAGAGATGGGGTCTCACTATGTTTCCCAGGCTAGGAACTTTTTGGTTTGGTGGAAATATTCTATATCTTCATTGTGGTGATGATTAGTAACTCAAATGCATATGCTTGTCAAAACTCTTAGAACTATGTGCTGAGGCCGGGCGTGGTGGCTCACGCCTGTAATCCCAGCACTTTGGGAGGCTGAGGCAGGTAGATCACCTGAGGCCAGGAGTTCAAGACCAACCCGATCATTATGGTGAAACCCTATCTCTACTAAAAATACAAAAATTTGCCAGGCATGGTGGCATGCGCCTGTAGTCCCAGCTACTGGGGAGGCTGAGACAGGAGAATTGCTTGAACCTGGGTGGTGGAGGTTGCAGTGAGCTGAGATAGTGCCACTGCACTCCAGCCTGGGTGACAGAGCAAGACTCCGTCTCAAAAACAACAACAACAACTGTGTGCCAAAAAGGGGTAACCTAACTGTACATAAATTATACCTCAGTTGGCCGGGTGCAGTGGCTCACTCCTGTAATCCCAGCACTTTGGGAGGCTAAGGCCTGTGGATCACAAGGTCAGGAGTTCGAGACCGGCCTGGCCAAGATGGTGAAACCCCGTCTCTACTAAAAATACAAAAATTAGACAGGCGCAGTGTGGCAGGCGCCTGTAATCCCAGCTACTCAGGAAGCTGAGGCCGAAGAATCGCTTGAACCCAGGAGGCAGAGGTTGCAGTGAGCTGAGATCGTGCCACTGCACTCCAGCCTGGGAGACAGAGCGAGACTCCATCTCAAAAAAAAAAAAAAAAAAGATACAAGGTGGGCTGGGCATGGTGGCTCACGCCTGTAATCCCAGCACTTTGGTAGGCTGAGGTGAGTGGATCACTTGAGCTCAGGAGTTTGAGACCAGCCTAGGCAACATGGTGAAATCCCATGTCTACCAAAAATATAATACAAAAATTAGCCAGGCATGGTGACACACATATGTGTTTGCAGCTGCCTGGGAGGCTGAGGCAGGAGGGTCACTTCAGCCCAGGAGGCAGAGGTTGCAGTGAGCTGAGATTGCATCACTGCACTCCAGCCTGGGCGACAGTGAGACTCCATCTAAAAAAAAAAATGAAAGTGGAAGTACAGAGGAAAGAAACAATTCCAACTCAAACAACTGGGAACAGTTTCATGAAGGAGGTATTATTTGAGTTAGGTCTTAAAAAGGGATAAAATTTTGATCATCGGCAGAAATGGGAGTGAGGAGGCCATTTATCTCAGAATGACAAGAGGATGTAAGCAGAATCACAAACGTGTGAAAATGCACATGTGTTTAAGGAATAGTGATCACAGGTTCCATGGGAGATGAGGTAGGAGAAGTTTAGGCTAAGGTCAGATCATGGGGAGCCCTGATGCCTGCTAAGGGATTTAGACTCTATTCAGTAGGCAGTGGAGAGCCAAGAAGAGTAATGAGAAGGAAGGGATGTGAGCTCATCAGTTCAGTGTTTATTTTATTTTATTTTATTTATTTTTTGAGACGGAGTCTCACTCTGTTGCCTAGGCTGGAGTCCAGTGGCACGATTTCAGCTCACTGCAACCTCTGCCTCCTGGGTTCAAGTAATTCTCCTGCCTCAGCCTCCCTAGTAGCTGGGATTACAGATGCCTGCAACCACGCCTGGCTAATTTTTGCATTTTTAGTAGAGGCAGCGTTTCAGTATGTTGGCCAGACTGGTCTCGAACTCCTGACCTCGTGATCCGCCTCCCTCGGCCTCCCAGAGTGCTGGGATTACAGGCGTCAGCCACCGTGCCCAGCCCAGTTCAGTGTTTTAGAAGGAACTCTTGGGAACTCTGTGGAAACTGGAGGTAGGAAGATTAGTTAAAAGGTAATTAAAGCTGGGCGTGGTGTCTCAGCCTTGTAATCCCAGCACTTTAGGAGGCAGAGATGGGAGGATTGCTTGAGGCCAGAAGTTCCATGAGACCAGTCTGGTCAACATAGGTAGACTCCCATCTCTATAAAAAATAAATAAATAAATAAATAAATAAATAAATAAATAAATAAATAAGAAAAAAAGGTAATTAGATTCATTCAGGCAAGAGATGTTGTATCCTGACCTAGGGCAGTTGCATCAAGAAGGGAAAGAAGGGGAGATGCCAGAGAGGAGGAGATAGACTCTAAAGGCATGAAGGGAGGAGATAAAGACAACCCAGAGATATCCAGCTTACCTTCCCGCAAGGGAACCAGGGCCCCAAGTGAGCAAACAGACAAGGAGGGGCTTGGAGTGGGATGGAGGAGGAAGACAGGCAGTGCTGTATGGCTTGAGGTCAGACTTAGAGCTACCCTGGTGTGAAAGTACTAGAAATACTAGACATTGTTCCCCTTCTGAATCAGCACAAAAAAATAGAACTATCAAAGGTAAACAAAGCCAGGCACTAGTTAAAATATTAAGGATAGAGTTTATTCAGAAATAACTATTGCAATAGGGAAGAGTGCCCAGTGTAAGCCGAACTCAACATCGTGGAAGCAAAAGGCAGGAGACTTTTTAAAGGCTGTGATGTGCTAAGGGAAAGGCATTGAGGGGTGTTAAGGGGGCTAGTCCATGTGATTAGGCCACCTGGGATTGTTCACTGGCACTTATCTGGAGGAGAAATAAACTTTTTGCATCTTTATGACAGGAGGCAGTGGTGCAAGTTACAGCAAGGTGCCCACTGGGCTGGGAGTAAGGGCAAGAGTTACCTCCTTGAATGTTGGCCTTTCAAAGAGAGGCTTTCAGGTCCTTGAAGAACGATTCTGGGTGGTAGATTTACATCTTAAAGGGAACAAAAGGGATTTATCACTGCAAACTTTCATATATATATTTAATAGAGATGAGATGGCTGGGCGCGGTGGCTCATGCCTGTAATCCCAACACTTTGGGAGGCCGAGGCGGGCACATCACCTGAGTTCAGGAGTTCAAGACCAGCCTGACCAAGGAGAAGCCCTGTCTCTACTAAAAATACAATACTAGCCGGGTGTGGTGGCATATGCCTATAATCCCAGCTACTCGGGAGGCTGAGGCAGGAGAGTCGCTTTAACCCAGGAGGCAGAGGTTGCGGTGAGCCGAGATCGCACCACTGCACTCCAGCCTGGGCAACAAGGGCCAAACTCCGTCTCAAAAAAAAAAGAGAGAGGGAGAGATGAGGTGTCCCTGTGTTGCCCATGCTCGTTTTGAACTCCTGGGCTCTAGTGATCCTCCCACCTTTGCCTCCCAAAGTGCTGAGATTATAGGCATGAGCCACCACACTTGGCCATATAATTGCAAACTTTCTAAAGTAACTGCTCTAAGAGGGGGTTCAGGGCTTATCTCCTTATCATCAAGTTTTGACTGGAACAAACAATAAATTCTCGAGCAGTGTTGAGTTTTGTTTTTGTTTTTGTTGTATTTTTTTTTTCTTTTGAGACAGGGTCTCACTCTGTCACCCAGGCTGGAATGCAGTGGCCCGATCATGGCTCACTGCCATCTCCACATCCCAGGCTCAAGAGATCTTCCCACCTCAGCCTCCCAAGTAGCTGGAACCACAGGTGCGCACCACCATGCCCAGCTAATGTTTTTATTTTTTGTGGAGATGGGGTTTCACCATGTTGCCCATGCTGGTCTCGAACTTCTGGGCTCAAGAGATCTGCCTGCCTCAGCCTCCCAAAGTATTGCAGGTGTGAGCCACTGCACCCAGCCTCCAATTATCTTTTTAACATCATAGATGGAATGAAAGCCAGAAGAGGACTCTACTCTGTTCCATATTTACTCTATGGTTTCCTCAACAGTTCTCTGAAAATTCCCAGAACCTAGTATTACTTTCTACTTATTGTCCTTTCAGAATCCTACATGTCTTTAAGGTCCCAACTCTAGTTGGGACCCCTTCCTGGAAACCTTACCTGTCCACATCAACCTGAAATGGATGACCTTCATCTTTTGTGATCTACCTCAGTTCTTCTTTTTAGTGCGCATGGAACGTCTCATACTAAGCTGTCCAATTAAGAAGACATTAAAAAAAAAAAAAAAAAAAAAAAGACCGGGCGCGGTGGCTCACGCCTGTAATCCCAGCACTTTGGGAGGCTGGGCAGATCACCTGAGGTCGGGAGTTCGAGACCAGCCTGACCTACATGGAGAAACCCCATCTCTACTAAAAATACAAAATTAGCCAGGCTTGGTGGCACATGCCTGTAATCCCAGCTACTTGGGAAGGCTGGGGCAGGAGAATCACTTGAACCTGCGAGGTGGAGGTTGCAGTGAGCCAAGATCGCACCATTGCACTCCAGCCTGGGCAACTGAAAAAAAAAAAAAAAAAGCAGCCATGAGACACATATGGCTATTTAATGTGTTTAAAATTAAGTTAAATTTCAATTATTCAGCTCCTCAGTTGTGCTATCCATATTTCAAGTGCTCAACAGCCACATGTGGCTAGTAGCTACCATATTAGTGCAGATAGAGACTATTTCCATCACTGCAGAAAGTTCCATTGGATACCAATTAGTATACAATTAGTTATAATTTTACATGTGTATGTTTTCTACGTGTGTATGTTTTGTTTTTCCAGCTAAGCTCCTTGAGTACAGGAAGCTTTCTTTACCCTTCTGTACTCTTTCCCACCAGCATTTAGCACAGTGCTTTATACCTAATAGATGTTGGACATATTCATTGATGGGCTCCTCAGGAAAAACTGTAAATTTTTTTTTTTTCTTTTTGAGGTGGAGTTTCACTCTTGTTGCCCAGGCTGGAGTGCAATGGTGTGATCTTGGCTCACTACAACCTCTGCCTCCTGGGATCAAGCGATTCTCCTGCCTCAGCCTCCCGAGTAGCTGGGATTACAGGTGTACGCCATCACACCTGGCTAATTTTTGTACTATTAGTAGAGACAGGGTTTCACCATGTTGGCCAGGCTGGTCTTGAACTCCTGTCCTCAGGTGATCCACCTGCCTCGGCCTCCCAAAGTGCTGGGATTACAGGCATGAGCCACCGAGCCTGGCCAGAACTGTCATATTAATAAGCTTTAGGATGACATAAATCTTTTTACTTTTTCCTCAGCCAGAAATAAATCAGTCCATCTTCCAGGAAGGGGAGTAATACATTGATGCCTAACAGATCAGAAATTTCAGGCAGGGCATGGTGGCTCATGCCTATAATCCCAGAACTTTAGGAGGCCAAGGTGGGGGAATCACCTGAGGCCAGGAGTTTGAGACTAGCATGGCCAACGTGGTGAAACCCTGTCTCCAGTAAAAATACAAAAAATTATTGGGGCATGGTGGCAGACGCCTGTAATCCGAGCTACTTGGGAGGCTGAGGCAGGAGAATTGCTTGAACCCGGGAGGCAAAGGTTGCAGTGAGCTTAGATTGTGCCACTGCACTCCAGACCGGGAGACAGAGCGAGATTCCATCTCAAAAAAAAAAAAAAAAAAAAAAAAAAATTCTGTCCATCCAGGAATGGTCAGTGGGAAGAAAGGGCAAAAGAAGGGATCTACCGTAGATACCAGAGTCCAGGCCTTTGATCCTCTGAAAGGAACATCTAACTGAACACCTAGTTCCCTGACTCCCATGGTGAAATATTCCATATGAGGCCAGGGTACTGCCAAGGCCACCATTGTGTGGCCTTCAGCAATAGGTAGGACAGGCCACAAGTGTGTTGGATAAAGTCAAATTGAAATTCTCTAAATAGGGCCGGGCGCGGTGGCTCACGCTTGTAATCCCAGCACTTTGGGAGGCCGAGGCGGGCGGATCACGAGGTCAGGAGATCGAGACCACAGTGAAACCCCGTCTCTACTAAAAATACAAAAAAAATTAGCCGGGCGTGGTGGCGGGCGCCTGTAGTCCCAGCTACTCGGAGAGGCTGAGACAGGAGAATGGCGTGAACCGGGGAGGCGGAGCTTGCAGTGAGCCGAGACTGCGCCACTGCACTCCAGCCTGGGCGACAGAGCGAGACTCCGTCTCAAAAAAAAAAAAAAAAAAAAGAAATTCTCTAAATAGGCTGGGAACCATTCCAGATACCCTGGGCTCAGGGTGACACAAGGCTCAGTTAGTCAACCTGGACGACCTGTTTCAGAGCATACTTCCAACCTTACCCAGCTCTCACCCACCTACCTGATCTTAGTCAATCAGGATAGCTTTAGGACTTAGTTCCTGGAACCCAAGAAATCCACCAGCAAGCCGGGTGTGGTGGCTTACTCCTATAATTCTAGCACTTTGGGAGGCCAAGGCAGACAGATCACTTGGGGTCAGGAGTTTGAGACCAGCCTGGCCAACATGGGGAAACCCCATCTTTACTGAAAATACACAAATTAGCCAGGCATGGTGGCATGTGCCTGTACTCCTAGCTACTCAGGAGGCTGAGGCAGAAGAATCGCTTGAACCCAGGAGGCAGAGGCTGCAGTGAGCCAAGATCATGCCACTGCATTCCAGACTGGGCGACAGAGTGAGACTCTGTCTCAAAAAAAAAAAAAAAAAAAAAATTCACCAGCAGACAAGAGCTGAGCCACACCTGATTATATTCAGTTCAGTGTTTTCTAACTTAACATCTATTGTTGTCTCATTGTTATAAATGTCATATTTGTACCCTTGAGGGCAGGGCCCTCATTACCATCACTGTCCTACACATTCTTTGAGATGATTAAATGAAGCTGATGTTTGTGGCAGTGCCTTCCATAGAGGATGCCTCAAAAATGTAAACTCCCTCTGCTTTTGTCTCCTTTCCCAAAATCTAGACCTGAAGCATGCCTCCTTTCTCTATTTCTTCAAGTCTTGCTCATTCTAAAGATGCAGTTTAAAGTCCACTTTCTGGCTGGGCGTGGTGGCTCACCTCTGTAATCCCAGCACTTTGGGAGGCCAAGGCGGGCGGTGAGACTAGCCTGGCCAACATGGTGAAACCCTGTCTCTACTAAAAATACAAAAATTAGCCAAGTAAGGCTGCGAGCGCCTGTAATCCAGCTACTCAGGAGGCTGAAGCAGGAAAATCGCTTGAACCCAGGAGGCGGAGGTTGCAGTGAGCCGAGATAGCGCCATTGCACTCCACCTGGGCAACAAGAGCGAAACTCCGTCTCAAAAATAAATAAATAAAAATACAAAAATACAAAAATTAGTGAGGCATGCAAGTGCCTGTAGTCCCAGTTACTTGGGAGGCTGAGACAGGAGAATCACTTGAACCCAAGAGGTGGAGGTTGCAGTGAGCCGAGATCGTGCCACTGCACTCCAGCCTGGGCGACAGAGCCAGACTGTCCATCTCACACACACAAAAAATCAATATATCACTGGGCACCATAGTATGTGTCTGTGGTTCCAGCTACTTGAGAGGCTAAGGTAGGAAGATTGCTTGAGCCCAGGAGTTTGGGAGATGTCTTGTGCCACTGTATTCCAGCATGTGTAACATAGCAAGACCCCATCTCTAAAAAATAAAAAAATTATATATCTCAAAGCACTTTACACAGTGTCTAAGATGTTTTAAGCACTGAGGAAATGTTTAGTATGTGAAGTTTCTAGATAAACTCAATAAAAAAGCAAGTCACAATCCTCTGGTCACTTGTATTCTAATATGTATGTAACAATGAGAGGCTTCTATCAACCAAACCATTGTTTGATAAATCTCAATAATGGCTCTCTTATGACAGATTGCTGCTGCTGTGGCATCACCTATGGGTGTGGCACCATAGCCTTCCTCACTGGTTACTCAATGTGAGCTGACACTCTTCTGTCAGCCAAGCCATAACAACATGCTATGTGCCCCAAAGGAACCCATCTTCGCTCCCTTGTCATTGACGACAACCCTGTGGACAACTTCTATTTCATCTAATTGTGATACCACATAACTAGGCTGGGCAAATCAGAATCCTGAACGAGCAGATAAGCAGCTACATGACAATATGAGTTCACATCAGAGCTCTATGTAAAATGTTATATATTGAGCGATATTCTCTGGAATTGGGTTAGAGTGGAAGGGTGAGAAAGTGCAGTTATCTTTTCCTACTCACTTTGCCACAAGAGGGTCAGCCAGGAAGTCTTATCAGTAAGAGTTGCCTTTGCATACTCCATGAAATACATTCTGTGTTGACCTTTCAACTATTCATTGATCCACTCATTCACTCAATTATGTATTAATTACCTATTCTGTTGTGATATGGAGATATACCAGTGATCAAAACTCACCAAGTCTAGACCCTCATGGATAATGTAAATTCTCATGAGAGGCTGGGCGTGGTGGCTCACGCCTGTGAATCCTAGCACTTTGGGAGTCTGAGGCGGGTGGATCACTTGAGATCAGGAGTTCAAGACCAGCCTGGCCAATATGGTGAAATCTTATTTCTACTAAAATACAAAAATTACGTGGGCATGGTGGCATGCATCTATAATCCCAGCTACTTGGGAGGCTGAGGCAGAAGAATCACTTGAACCTGGAAAGCAGAGGTTGCAGTGAGCCAAAATCGTGCCATTGCACTCCAGCCTGAGCAACAGATTGAGACTCTGTCTCAAAAAAAAAAAAATTTCATGAGAGAGATCTATTGATCAATTACTGTATTTCCTCAAATCTGAGGCACCATTGATTGCCACAATGGGTTTCATAACAGCTTTTCGGGAAAGAAAAAAAAAGTGCTACCACATTAAATATACACATTGATTAGATGTTAGTATCAAAAATGCCTTCCTCAAAATATCACCAAAGCAATGTCACTAAGACAAAATTTAGTTTATTGCTTATTCTGGTAAGGCAGAGCACTTTCTAGATAGTCTTTGTTTGTAGCACCTCAGAGGAGAGTAAGGGCAAGATTGGGCTATTTATTGAGCTGTAAAAATTTGGTTTAAGGAGAATCTTTTAATGAGGGAAAAGGGAAGTCTTGGCTAGCCCTGGATAAGAGACACGATACGACAATTTAGGATTGGTAGGCACAGCAATTTGAGGCAAGGGGTTCAAAGAATCTTGGGATACAATTTTTCATTTGATGCCTTATTTTAAAGAATTGACGGGTCTTTCTGGAAGTCCCTGAAATCAATAATAAAATTATTTTAAACTTTTTTTTTTTGAGACAGAGTCTCGCTCTGTTGCCCAGGCTGGAGTGCAATGGCACAATCCTGGCTCACTGCAACCTCCGCCTCCTGTGTTCAAATGATTCTCCTGCTTCAGCCTCCCAAGTAGCTGGAATTACAGGTGCCCGCCACCATGCCCAGCTAAGTTTTTTGTATTTTTAATAGAAACGGGGTTTCACCAGGTTACCCAGGCTGGTCTTGAACCCCTGACCTCAGGTGATCCACCCGCCTCGGCCTCCCACCATGGTGGGAGTCACCATGCCCGGCCTATTTTCAACTTTTATCTTCATTGGTAAGCGTTTCCTGGAATAGTAAAATTATGTTGAGGATGGCAGTACAATAGTAAGCCATGTTAATGTTTAAGGTAAGCTGTGTCATAAACATGTCAAAAATATTCACCTTAGGAGAAATAAAGTAATTACACAATTAAGGATATGTAGTTACAGTTACGAAACATGCTGTGGAGAAATATAGGGTGCAATAGGAACATATAACTGGGGCACCTTACCAATTCTGCAGAGGTCAGAAAAAGCATCTTTGAGAAACTCATCTTTGAACTAATGCAAAATGTTGAGTTTAGCTTGAGGAAGTGCAGAGGTGGATGTGGCAGGCTGAGATAGCATGTGCAAAGGTCCTGTGGCAGGAAGGAACATGATGTATTTAAGGACTTGCAAAATCAGGGAGGCTGGAGCACAGGAAGTGAGAGGGTAGAGGCACACTATGAAGGCTGATGGAGGAGGTGGAGAGCTTTCTGTTGTAGAGGCCAAGGGAAACTTCCCCTTTGCCCTCTGAAGAGTTGCTGAAAAAATCAACTCACTGGCCAGGCACGGTGGCTCACACTTGTAATCCCAGCACTTTGGGAGGCTGAGGCAGGCGGATCATGAGGTAAGGAGATTGAGACCATCCTGGCTAATGCAGTGAAACCCTGTCTCTACTAAAAATACAAAAAATTAGCCGGGCATGGTGGCATGCACCTGTAGTCCCAGCTACTCGGGAGGCTGAGGCAGGAGACTTGCTTGAACCTGGGAGGCGGAGGTTGCAGTGAGCTGAGATCGCGCCGTTGCACTCCAGCCTGGGCGACAGAGCAAGACTCCATCTCAAAAAAAAAAAAAAAAAAATCAACTCACCAAAGGCAGATGAATAGGGGAAAAGGCGTACAAATTTTACGAACTTGTACATGGGAAGAACCACAGGGTGATTACCTATATACCTGAGAGAGTTCAGAAGCTTATATACCATCCTGGCAAAACAGGCTACAGGAGTGGGAAGAGGATTTCTATTGAAGGGATTACTAGGGACAAAGAATGGATCAGAGTGGCCAGGCGTGGTGGCTCACGCCCAGCACTTTGGGAGGCCGAGGTATGCGGATCACGAGGTCAGGAGATCGAGACCATCCTGGCCAACATGGTGAAACCCCGTCTCTGCTAAAAATAACAAAAATTAGCCCAGCATGGTGACGAGCCCGTGTAATCCCAGCTACTTGGGAGGCTGAAGCAGGAGAATCCTGGGTGACAGAGCAAGACTCTGCCTAAAAAAAAAAAAAAAATTAGGCATAGTGGGGCTTTCTGGAGGAAGGAAGGGGGATGGAATGGTGTATTCCTCTGTTCTTGCATTGCTATAAAGAACTACCTGAGACTGGTTAATTTATAAAGAAAAGAGGTTTCATTGACTCACAATTTTGCAGGCTATGATGTAGGACAACAGGCTTAAGAGGTCTCTCAGGAAACTTAAAATCGTGGCAGAAGGTGAAGGGGAAGCAGACATGTCTTACATAGCTGGAGAAGGAGGAAGGGCGAGGGGAGGTGCCAAACACTTTTAAACAACCTGGTCTCATGAGAACTTACTATCATGAGAACAGCAAGGGGAGATCTGCCCCCAAGATCCAATCATATCCCACCAGGCCTCTCCTCCAACATTGGGGATTACAATTCAACATGAGATTTGGGCGGGAACACAGCCAAATCATATCAAATGGGAAGGGCGTACAGAAGCTTGCAGCTGATGGGCATTGTTTTATTTAAGTCAGGTGGAGCATACCCAGGTGTTTCTGACATTAATTACAACCTATAAATAAATAAAATGTGGATTCATTATTTATAGTTTTTTGTTTGTTTGTTTGAGGTGGAGTCTCGCTCTGTCGCCCAGGCTGGAGTGCAGTGGCGCGATCTCGGCTCACTGCAAGCTCTGCCTCCCAGGTTCACGCCATTCTCCTGCCGAGCTTCCCGAGTAGCTGGGACTACAGGCGCCTGCCACCATGCCTGGCTAATTTTTTTGTATTTTTAGTAGAGACGGGGGTTCACCGTGTTAGCCAGGATGGTCTCGATCTCCTGACCTCATGATCTGCCCACCTCGGCCTCCCAAAGTGCTGGGATTACAGGCATGAGTCACCACGCCCGGCCCCCATTATTTATGTGTTGAAAGCCTCAAAATTGTTTACATCTTTTCATCTGATAATTCCTCTTGAAAGAGTTTCTCCTAAGGAAATAATAAAAATATACACACATTTCTATCAATCTACACTTGAATCAAATAAAAAAATATATGTATATACACACAAATATTTGTAGTTAGTGATAGTTGTGGTGGCTTTATTTATAATAGTGAAAAAAATTATAGACAACCTAAAAGTTCAACTTTAAGGGCTTAGTTAAATATTTATGTTCTATTCACATGATAAATAGATGAATACTGTAACATAGCCACTAAAAATTTTGTGTTTGGGAGAATATTTGGTGGCATGGGAAAGTGCTGACACTCAGTGTAGGTTTTTTTTGTTTGTTTGTTTTGTTTTGTTTTGTTTTGAGACCGAGTCTCGCTCTGTCGCCCAAGCTGGAGTGTAGTGGCACGATCTCGGCTCACTGCAACCTCCACCTCCGGGGTTCAAGCGATTCTCCTGTCTCGCCCTCCTGAGCAAGCGAGTCTCCTGTCTCACCCTCCAGAGTAGCTGGGACTACAGGTGTGTGCCACCACACCTGGCTGATTTTTTTTTTATTTTTAGTAAAGACGGGGTTTCACCATGTTAGCCAGGATGGTCTCGATCGCCTGACCTCGTGATCCGCCTGCCTCAGCCTCCCAATGTGCTGGGATTACAGGCGTGAGCCACCGCACTCAGCTACTGCAGGTTTTTTCAAGGATGTATGTACTATATGATTTTTTTTTTTTTTTTGAGATGGGGTCTCACTCTGTTGCCCAAGCTCGGCTCATTGCAACCTCCACCTCCAAGGCAAAAGCAATCTCTCACCTCAGCCTCCTGAGTAGCTGGGACTATAGGGGCATGCCACCACACCTGGCTAATCTTTTTTGTAGAGATGGGGTTTCACCATGTTGCCCCGGCTAGTCTCAAACTCCTGGCCTCAAGGGATTCATCCACCTCTGCCTCCCAAAGTGCTGGGATTACAGGCGCGAGCCACCACACCCGTTCATTATTTCATTTAAAAATGAAGATGGGGCCGGGCGAGGTGGCTCATACCTGTAATCCCAGCACTCTGGGAGGCCAAGGCAGGCAGATCACGTCAGGAGTTCAAGACCAGCCAGGCCAGCATGGGGAAACCCCATCTCTACTAAAACTACAAAAAATTAGCCGGGCATGGTGGCGCATGCCTATAGTCCCAGCTACTCAGGAGGCTGAGGCAAGAGAATTGCTTGAACCCAGCAGGCAGAGGTTGCAGTGAGCCAAAATCCCGCCACTGTACTCCATCCTGGGTGACAGAGCGAGACTCCATCTCAAAAAAAAAAAAAATGAAGATGATATATGGACATGGGGAATGGACACATGGTATACTGTGGTATGTTCCTACAAAAGAATGCAAAAATGATACAATATGAATGTGAATACGATGCAAAGCAGAAATTAAAATCAATGAATTTGGTCTGTAATCTCAGCACTTTGGGCGGCCAAATTGGGTCGATCACTTGAGGCCAGGAGTTTGAGACCAGCCTGGCCAACATGGCAAAACCTCATCTCTACTAAAAATACAAATATTAGCCAGGTGTGGTGTTGCGTAACCATAATCCCAGCTACTCAGGAGGCATAAGAATCACTTGAACCTGGGAAGTTGCAGTGAGCGAGATTGTGCCACTGCACTCCAGCCTAGGAAAATGGAGCTAGACCTTGTCTCCAAAAAAAAGAAGAAAGAAAGAACAAAGAGAAAGAAATGAATTTGCCCTCAGGTATCAGCTTGCTAGAGCTCAAAACTGTAAGTTGAACAAAAAGCACTACAAAATGATACATTCCACATAAAGCCATTTATGTAAAAATTAAAAACATACAAAATAGCACCGTATCTTTATTGTGGATATGCAAAACACTTAGTACCTAGCACATAATAAGTGTGCGTGGCATTCTGTATTTTCCAAGATGGCCATGGTAGGATTTTTCATCCTACATCATCTTCTTACAATGAGACATTTATATTTCTCTCATCAAGATATAGGGGCTGTCATTTTTGGACCAGACAAAAAAAAAAAAAAAAAAAGAAAGAAAGAAAGAAAGGAAGAAATGGGGAGAAGGGAGTTTGAATCTGGGTTTGAACCTATGATTATGGTGGAAATTATGCCATGTGACTTCCAAAGTTAGGTCATAAAAGGCAATACAACTTCCACCTACTCCCCTTGGAATATTCCCTCCTAGAATCTAGCTACCGTGCTGTGAAAAAGCCCAGGCCACATGAAGGGCCTACATGTGGGTATTCTAGCTGATAGCTGCAGATGAGGTCTTAGCCAACAGCCAGCATCACCCACCAGGTCCATGAATGAAGAAGCCTTCAAGGTGACTCCAACCCCTGCCGCCATCTGAATGCAAACTTATGAGACAACTGCCTAGCTGAGCCCAGCCAACTCAGAGAATTGGGAGAGATAATAATACAATTAATTGTTGTTATTTTAAGCCAATAAGTTTTGGAGTGATTTGTAATTCAGCAATAAAGTGATATTGTGCTCTGTAAGTTTTTGTTCAAATAAATAAATAAAATAGTCAAAGTACAAAAACTGAGACAGGAAGTAGGCCTGCCAACCTCATGAAAGTAAATGCATCTGGGAAGAGAGGGGAAAGTTTAAGACCAGAGAGGACTTACTATGTTGTTCTTTTTTTTTTTTTGAGACAGGGTCTCACTCTGTTACTGGATCTCAGCTCACTGTAACCTCCACCTCCCAGGCCCAAGCTGTCCTCCCACCTCAGCCTCCTAGTACCTGGGACCACAGATGAGCACCACCATATCTGGCTAATTTTTGTATTTTTTGTAGAGGTGGGGTTTCACCATGTTCCCCCAGCTGGTCTTGAACTCTTGGGCTCAAGCAATCCTCACACCTTGGCCTCCCAAAATGCTAGGATTAAAGGCATGAGCCACCACACCCGGCCCTAACTCATCTCTGATGCAAGAATGATAACAACATACCACCTCTTGGAATGGAAGGGAGGAATATGAAGGCTCCAGAGAGAAAAGATACTCCTTAGCACCTCTCTAAACAGAGGGCCAAGCCAGAGTATCACACACCCCTTACACAGGGCATGACTTCTTGTTGTTGTGTGTTTGTTTGTTTGTTTGAGTCAGGGTCTTGTTGTGTCATCCAGGCTGGAGTGCAGTGGCATGATGATAGCTCACTGTAAACTTGAACTCCTGGACTCAAGCGATCCTCCCACCTCAGCCTCCTGAGTAACTAGGACTAAAGATGCGTGCATAGCACCCAGCTAATTTTAAAACATTTTTTTGTAGAGACAGGATCTCATTATGTTGCCCAGGCTGGTCTCGAATTCCTGGCCTCAAATGATCCTTCTGCCTCTGGCCACCCAGAGCGCTGGAATTATAGGCTGAGCCACCAGGCCCAGCCATGGGCATGCTTTTGTATGGCGTAAGATCTGGAAGAAAATGAGTCTTATCTGGAATTGAGTTAAGGAGACTAGAAAGACAGAAGGAATAGAAATCAGTTCTCTGTCAGAGGAGCTGCTATTTGCAGGTGAAAACTCTGGTTGCTCTGTGTCTTCACACTTTGAGGCAGAACAGTTAAGAATAGAACAGCATAATTCTGCTGCCTGAAAACATGTACGAGGACGGTACTACTTGGAGAAGATGGTATAGTGCTGAAAGAACTCCCCACAACAGCACCTCTCACACTCTCTCGGAGAAGGATCAGCTTCTTAAATTTCCAATCCAGCATGAACCAAGACTTCTGCCAAAGGAAATGAAAATAAAGTACTAGAAAAAGAATCATATAC
Organism: Hylobates moloch; assembly: GCF_009828535.3. NCBI lineage: Eukaryota > Metazoa > Chordata > Mammalia > Primates > Hylobatidae > Hylobates > Hylobates moloch. Next base: position 59,451,752 of record NW_026652290.1, on the reverse strand, counting down.
TTAGCTTGCTGTAAATCTACCCAGTTATTAAGTTACTCTCAATTTCTGTGTTTATATTGTCATGGACAGGTAGCAAACCATTTGCAGACTGGTACTAGTCAGTGGATCCCACCTTGACTAGCACTGTCCTATGCAGCTGTCTTAGGAAGGCAAACTTCATATTGTCCAACTTTACTTAAATAGATCTTTTGTAAAGTGACCACTATAAAAAGGTGGGGCTGGGTGTGGTGGCTCAGACCTGTAATCCTAGCACTATGAGAGGCCAAGGCGGCCAGGTCACATGAGGTCAGGCGTTTGAGACCAACCTGGCCAACATGGCAAAACCCTGTCTCTACTAAAAATACAAAAATTAGCCAGGCATGGTAGAGCATGCCTGTAATCCCAGCTACTCAAGAGGCTGAGGCAGGAGAATCGCTTGAACCCAGGAGGCAGAGGTTGCAGTGAGCTGAGATCGTGCCACTGCACTCCAGTCTGGGCAACAGAGGATGAGACTCTGTCAAAAAACAAACAAACAAAAACCCTAAATTAAATTAAATTAAAAAAAAACAGGTGCGAATTCCTTATTACATTCTTTATTATTAAAAGAAAATCTAGGGCCAGGCACGGTAGCTCACGTCTGTAATCCCAGCACTTTGGGAGGCCAAGGTGGGCAGATCATGAGGTCAAGACATCAAGACCATCCTGGCCAACATGGTTAAACCCCATCTCTACTAAAAATGCAAAAATTAGCTGGACGTGGTGGCACACACCTGTAGTCCCAGCTACTTGGGAGGCTGAGGCAAGAGAATCACTTGAACCTGGGAGGCAGAAGTTGCCGTGAGCCAAGATTGCACCACTGCACTCCAGCCTGGTGATAGAGTGAGACTCTGTCTCAAAAAAAAAAGGAAAATCTATTCCACTTCTATGACTTATTTACTTATTTATTTATTTACTTTTGGAGTGCAGTGGCACAATTTCGGCTCACTACAACCTCCGTCTCCCGGGTTCGAGTGATTCTCCTGCCTCAGCCTCCCAAATAGCTAGAATTACAGTCACACGCCGCCACACCCGGCTAATTTTTTTGTATTTTTAGTAGGGACAGGTTTTCACCATGTTGGCCAGACTGTTCTTGAACTCCTGACCTCAGGTGATCCACCCGCCTCGGCCTCCCAAAGTGTTGGGATTACAGGCATGAGTCACTGCACCCAGCCAATGGTTTATTTTGCATTGCTGCATCAAAAAAAAAAAAAGTTGGCTCAAGGTAAATATATTTTAAATGGTTTTGTTAGAAGAAATTAGGACAGGCTTGCCTTTTGTGAAACTCCATCTCAAGTCTTAAATGTAGTATAAGACAGATTGTCCCAAGTCTCAGGAGGCAAGCTACTTTTCCTATCTGGTAATTTTTATTAATTTTAATTGATCCTCCAGTTAAGGTGGGAGGGAAAGGAGAGAAGTCTACACAGTTAACGTAGTGCATGGGTTGTCAAAACTGATGAGCATATAAATTCACTGCTCTTGAGACATCTGGCACCTGGCTAACACTGAGCCAGGTGCACCTGTTTCCCAAGACAGACCTCCACAGACAATGCATCTAGTCAGGCTGGCAAGAACAGGAATGAGTTTCACATAAGAACATGCATTTGGGGCTTAATGAGGCACACAGGATTATTATTTATAACACAATCAACATACGCAATTTATGAAGTGATTAAATCTTGTCCCAGAAGAGCTCACATGGATCCAAGCCATGACGACCCAATTATTTAGGAGGTTTTTTTTTCTTTTCTGTTATAATTTACTCTCCTGTGACCAAAAAGGGATTTGAATAACTCTGAGATAAAATTCAAGGCCATAATGGCCTTTGTTTTCCCTCAAATTAAATGGCCGCAAAAAATAAAAACTCAGCTTAAAAAAAACAAACTTAGGCCGGGCGCGGTGGCTCACACCTGTAATCCCAGCACTTTGGAAGGCCGATGCAGGTGGATCACGAGGCCAGGAGATCGAGATCATCCTGGCTAACACGGTGAAACACCGTCTCTACTAAAAATACAAAAAATTCTCCGGGCATGGTGGCGGGCACCTGTAGTCCCGGCTACTCAGGAGGCCGAGGCAGGAGAATGGTGTGAGCCTGGGAGGCGGAGCTTGCAGCGAGCCAAGATCGCAACACTGCACTCCAGCCTGGGTGACAGAACGAGACTCCGTCTCAAAAAAAAAAAAAAACACCAAACTTAAAAATAACCTCACCTAAGTCCCCAGATGAGACCATACAGATTTTGGTCTTTGGGTTGTCATCTTTAGTATTTTCCAATTCTTCCTTTCCTTAGGACCTCACATTTTATAGTTGTTATGCTTTTGAAAGTATTTTCAGTAACTGCACGAGATCCTTCCAAACCCTTTGAGGTGGGCAACGTAGTTATTATATCTACTTTTTGTGGTGATAATGAAGACACTGGACTTACTTGGGCACCCCACTAGTCTAAACGAGACATGAACTAGTTAGAAGTGGTGGCAGCAGTGAACCCTTCATAAAGCCAGGGCAGATCCCGCAGTGAAAACTGGCCCTGGCCATTTGTGAGAGGAGGAAATGGATGGTCAGGAAAGCTATGCCTGCGGTCACATGGTCAATATTTTCTACTTCAAGGTAGTAGGACTGTCAGGCTGCCTGATTTCCAATCTGAAACCCCTCCACCCATTATACTTTCCACCAATACTTAATTTTTTCTTTTTTTTTTTGAGATGAAGTCTCACTCTGTCACCCAGGCTGGAGTGCAGTGGTGTGGTCTTGGTTTATTGCAATCTCCACCTCCCGGGTTCAAGTGATTCTCCCACCTCAGCCTCTCAAGTAGCTGGGATTATTACCAGCGCCCACCAACACACCCAGCTAATTTTTGTATTTTTAGTAGAGATGGGGTTTTAACCATGTTGGCCAGGCTGGTCTTGAACTCTTGACTTCTGGTGATCTGCCTGCCCCGGACTCCCAAAGTGCTGGGATTACAGGTTTGAGCCACTGTGTCCAGCCCCTACCACTTTAAAATGAACGATAGAACTCCAAAATGAGTAGTGCAGATGGTATAAGTGTCCCTCATATCACTACACCAGAAAGAAAGGGAGGAAAAAAATAAGGAAGGAAGAAAGAAGAAGGGAATGAAGTAAAGAAGGAAGGGAGGGAGGGAGGGAGGGAGGAAGGAAGTGAGGGAGGAAGGAAGGAACTATTGGAGTCCTGTTACCAGCTGAACTGAGCACCTCTGTGAGAACTGGAAATTTAGCTTCATTTTGATTAACTCTTTCCCTTTTTCTCTTTCTCTTTCTCTTTCTCTTTCTTTCTTTCTTACTTGCTTGCTTGCTTTCTTCTTTTTTTTTTTTTTTGACAGGCTGTCACCCATGCTGGAGTGGAGTGAAGTTATGTATAATAACTCTGCATTTTTGTTTTGTTTTGGTTTGGTTTGGTTTGGTTTTGAGATGGGGTCTCACTCTGTCACCCAGAAGGCTGGATGCTTGGTTCACTGAAGCCTTGATCTCCTGAGCTCAAGCCATCCTCTTGCCTCAGCCTCCTGAGTAGTTGGGACTACAGGCACGGGCCACCACGCCCAGCTATTATTTTATTTTATTTTATCTTATTTTATTTTTGAGATGGAGTTTCTCTCTTGTTGCCCAGGCTGGAGTGCAATGGCGTGATCTCAGCTCACTGTAACCTCCACCTCCTGGGTTCAAGCGATTCTCCTGCCTCAGCCTCCCGAGCAGCTGGGATTACAGGCATGTGCCACTACGCCCGGCTAGTTTTGTATTTTTAGTAGAGACGGGGTTCTCCCTGTTGGCCTGGTTGGTTTTGAACTCCCGACCTCAGGTGATCCGCCCACCTCGGCCTCCCAAAGTGCTGGCATTACAGGCATGAGTTACCATGCCTGGCTTATTTTTTTATTTTTTATTTTTAGTAGAGACAAGGTCTCACCATGTTGCCTAGGCTGGTCTTGAACGCTTGAGCTCAAGCAATCCTCCCACTTTGTCCCAAAGTGCTGGGATTACAGCCTTGAGCCACCGCACCCAGCTATCATCCTTTTTCAAATACCAATTCTTTCTGGGTTAATTATACTTGTTTGATATACATTGTTCATTTAATTAGGGTTTCTTTACAGTGGCACCACTAACATTTTGGGCTGAATAATTCTTTCCTGTGGGAGCTGTCCTGTGCATTGTAGGATGTTTCGCAGTATCCTGGCCTCTATTCACAAGATGCTAGTCACACTCCTCTAGTTGTGACAACCAAAACTGTCTCCAGACATTGCCAAATGTTTCAGACAGTTCTCCAATTGAAAAACACTGTTTTAGTGGGTTTGTTCTAAACATATTTCCAAACTCTATTCAGTTTTTATCCAAAGGTCAAAAGCTACAGCTCAGAACTGGAATTAATATAGAAAGGAAAAGACAAGATTTTTTCATTAAGGGAACACTATAATTTTTTTTTTTTTTTTTTTTTTTTTGTAGAGGTGGTGGGGGCATCTCACTATGTTGCTTAGGTTGGTCTTGAACTCCTGGGTTCAAGTGATCCTCCCTCTTTAGCTTCCCAAAGTGCTGGGATTACAGGCATGGGAATACATGATATGCCTGACCTGGGAACGCTACAATTTGATCAAAATTGTCCCTCTTGCCCATGTTCTGGCCACATTTAAATGCAAATAGAATTATTAAATCAGGCGGGCAGCCAAGAGCAAACACCTATCTTTGAACTGTATGATGCATAGACCTAATAACAGGTTCGCATTCTTCTCCTCACTTATGATATATAGAATGATATTTCTTTTTCTTTTTCTTTTTTTTTTTTTTTGGAGACGGAGTCTGGCTCTGTCGCCCAGGCTGGAGTGCAGTGGCTCAATCTCAGCTAACTGCCAGCTCCGCCTCCCGGGTTCACGCCTTTCTCCTGCCTCAGCCTCCCTAGTAGCTGGGACTATAGGCACTTGCCACCATGCCCGGCTAATTTTTTGTATTTTTAGTAGAAACGGGGTTTCACCATGTTAGCCAGGATGGTCTCAATCTCTTGACCTCGTGATCCACCTGCCTCGGCCTCCCAAAGTGCTGGAATTACAGGCGTGAGCCACCGCGCCCAGCTATAGATGCTATTTCTTGATATTTTTCTAACATGTTCAATAATTTCTGTTTCTTTTAGATTTATAATATCTTTAATGTTTTCTTAATTATAAAAACTCTACATTATCTTGGGAAATTTACTTGAATTCTTTTTAATTTCCTCATACAAAAGTTATTTTCAAGGTTGGGCGTGGTGACTCACGCCTGTAATCCCAGCACTTTGGGAGGCCGAGACAGGTGGATCACCAGAGGTCAGGAGTTCAAGACCAGCCTGGCCAACATGGTGAAATCCCCTTTCTACGAAAATACAAAAAAAAAAAAAAAAATTAGCCGGGCATGATGGTGGGTGCCTGTGATCCCAGCTACTCGGGAGGTTGAGGGGGGAGAATTGCTTGAACCTGGGAGGTGGAGTTTGCAATGAGCAGAGATCACCCCATTGCACTCCAGCCTGGGTGACAGAGTGAGACTCCATTTAAAACAAAAAAAAGTTATTTTCAGAGTACTTTGAGATAACTGAAAAGTCCTCCATTAGTCAAAAATGTACCTTTCAGCACTATTCACAATAGCCAAAAGGTGAGCTCAACCTAAATGTCCATCAATAAATGAATGGATAAAGAAAATGTGGTACATATAAATACAGTGGAATATTATTCAACCTTAAGAAGGAATGAAATTTTGATAGATGCCGCAACATGGATGAACCCTGCAGATATTATGCTAAGTGAAGTAAGCCAGTCACAATAGAACAAATATTGTATGATTCCACTTATATGAGGTACCAGATTAGTCAAATTCATAGAAACTGAAGTAGAATGGTGATTACCAGGGCCTAGAGGGAGGAGGGAATGAGGAGTTATATTTTGTTGTTGTTGTTGTTGTTGTTTGATATGGAGTCCCGCTCTGTGGCCCAGGCTAGGGTGCAGTGGCTCAATCTCGGCTCACTGCAACCTCCACCTCCCAGGTTCAGGCAATTTTCCTGCCTCAGCCTCCTGAGTAGCTGGGATAACAGGCACCCACCACCACGCCTAGCTAATTTTTGTATTTTTAGTAGAGATGGGGTTTCACCATGTTGACCAGGCTGGTCTCGAATTCCTGGCTTCAAGTGATCCTCCCACCTCGGCCTCCCAAAGTGCTGGGATTACAGGCATGAGCCACTGCGCCAAGTCTGGGGAGTTATCTTTTAATGGGTATAGAGTTTCTCTTTGGGATAATGGAAAAGTTATAGCAATGGATAGTAGTGATGATTTGTACAACAAAGGGAATGTATTTAATGCCACAGAACTGTATACTTACTAGTTAAAATGATAAATTTATGTTATATGTATCTTACCACAATAAAAAATCAAATCAAACATTCAGCAATATATACTCTACATAAAAACATGCAACCTTAATATTTCATTCACCAAAAGCTCTTTTCTGTGTGATATCCATGGGCACACTCACTGTTCCTTGGAATTTTGTCTTATATGTTTCCAAATGTCCTGTTGAACTGCACTATAGTCAATCCAGTGATTTCGGTCATCCCTGAAATCCAATTGCTTAGGTAAGTCATTCCCACGGGAACTCCCTGAGCTCATTCTGACATTCAGAAAAAATTGGCCCTCTTTATTCTTTTTTTCTGAGTCCCAACCTTGAATTTAGTTCATTAACCTCAAAAATCATTCAGATCATTAGGAGTTGAGAATTAATATTGCTTCTCTCATTGACTGGGAAAGCAAGGTACAAGCAGCACACCATTTCTTTCCTTTGCACAAAATCTTATTAATAAACGTTTGACACTATGTCTGTGAAATTGATTTGTTCTGTTGGTAACAGAAAAAATTAAGTGTGTCTCTAGTAGAGTGCATTGTGCACAAAATTATTCTCTATACTACTCAAAGTTGCAAGAGTTGTCACGCAACTCATGTGGGATGAAGTGCAGTCAATATTTAAATGCATGTAAGTCAGGGCATTTGTTGCCTGGTGGCTATAGACAGCATAGTCACCCTTCTTCTACCATGAACCCCTACACCTAAGTCAGTATCAGTTAACATATATGGATTCATATGCAAGGGAGTTTTTATTTTGAAACTGAGAATGTGAAGAGAAAGTCATTCCCACAGGAACTCACTGAGCTCATTCAGAGAAGTGGAGAAGCTGAAGTTAAGGAACTGGAGAATGGGAGGAGAGCAAAAGGATCCTACCTCCTTCTTTGGACTGGTTTTGAGCTCACTTGTGAGGGTTAGAGGCAGACATTGATGGAATTATTCAAGAGGGACTTTGAGAGACCTGTCTATAACAGAGAAGGAAGAGGAAGAGGCCCCTTTCTCCCACTTCTGTTTGTCCTAGCACTGTTCTTGGACTCTGAGACCTGGAAGCATTAAGGGTACCCAGAGACCACAGCTTGGGGGTAGGGAATCAAAGTGTAGCACCATGAGGCCACAGACAGCAACTGTGGATGAAGAGGATCCAAATCTGGAGAAGATGCAGATGGGCGGTGGGGGCAGGGGGCGGGTCATGATGGGCACTAGGAAGCACCCCTTTGGCTATTCCAAATAGTAATGCAGGGTGACTGTGGAGGGAAGGAGGAGAGAATCTCTTATTTTATAGGTTTTTAACATTTTATTTTTAAAAATTTTGTAGACAGGATCTCGATATGTTGACCAGGCTAGTCTCAAACTCCTGGCCTCAACTGATCCTCCTGCCTCAGCCTCCCAAAGTATTTAGATTACAGACAGGAACCACTGCGCCCAGCCTGAGAGTCTCTTTATGAGTATACCAATTCATAAAAGCCAGTAGATATTGAATTACACACAGGTAGCTTTATTTAACCCCTATAATAATATCCTGTGAAGGTGGCATTATTATTATTATTATTTCCACTTTACAGATGAGGAAAGTGAGCGCTCAGAAAGGTTAAGTAACTTTCCCTAGGCCACATGGCTCCCAAGAAGCAGGACTGAGATTAGAACCAAAGTATTTTTGACCCTAAGACCTACGTTCTTAACTGCTGTGCTTTACTGCTTCCTAATGTAGAAATCGAGGACAGGCCAGGCGCCGTGGCTCACACCTGTAACCCCAGCACTTTAGGAGGCCGAGGTGGGCAGATGACTTGAGGTTAGGAGTTCAACACCAGCCTGGACAACACGGTAAAACCCCGTCTCTACTGAAAATACAAAAATTAGCCAGGCATAGTGGCATGTGCCTGTAATCCCAGCTACACAGGAGGCTGAGGCAGGAGAATCATTTGAACCTGGGAGGCTGAGGTTAGAGTGAGCTGACATTGCACCATTGCACTCCAGTCTGGGTGACAGAGCAAGACTCCATCACAAAAAAAAAAAAAAAAAAAATGTTTGAATGTCAGATTCCAATGTTTTATTGTCCTTTTATGATTAATTTATTTACAAAACAGTGTAAGAAATGCAAGTTTAAAATTTTTTTTTTTTTGAGATGGAGTCTTGCTCTGTCGCCCAGGCTGGAGAGCAGTGGCGTGATCTCGGCTCACTGCAAGTTCCACCTCCCAGGTTCACGCCATTCTCCTGACTCAGCTTCAGGCGTAGCTGAGACTACAGGCGCCCGTTACCATGCCCGGCTAATTTTTTTTGTATTTTTAGTAGAGACTAAGTTTCACCGTGTTAGCCAGAATGGTCTCAATCTTCTAACCTCGTGATCTGCCCGCCTTGGACTCCTAAAATGCTGGGATTACAGGCGTGAGCCACCGCGCCCTGCCCAAGACTTGTAGTCTTTTTTTTTTTTTTTTGAGACGGAGTCTCGCTGTCGCCCAGGTTGGAGTGCAGTGGTGCGATCTCGGCTCGCAGGCTCCGCCCCCTGGGGTTCACGCCATTCCCCTGCCTCAGCCTCCCAAGGAGCTGGGACTACGGGCGCCTGCCACCTCGCCAGGCTAATTTTTTGTATTTTTAGTAGAGACGGGGTTTCACCGTGTTAGCCAGGGTGGTATCGATCTCCTGACCTCGTGATCCGCCCACCTTGGCCTCCCAAAGTGCTGGGATTACAGGCGTGAGCCACCGCACCCGGCCGACTTGTAGTCTTTCTTTTAAGTTCATACATTCAATATAAGTATGTGACTTTCTTTTGTATCTTACAATAGTACTTTAAAAATGTTCAGGCCGGGCATGGTGGCTCATGCCTGTAATCCCAGCACTTTGGGAGGCCGAGGCAGGTGGATCACGAGGTCAGGAGATCGAGGCCATCCTGGCTAACACGGTGAAACTCCGTCTCTACTAAAAATACAAAAAAAAATTAGCCGGGTGTGGTGGCGGGCACCTGTAGTCCCAGCTACTTGGGAGGCTGAGGCAGGAGAATGGCGTGAACCCAGGAGGTGGAGCTTGCAGTGAGCCGAGATGGCGCCACTGCACTCCAGCCTGGGTGACAGAGCAAGACCCTGTCTCAAAAAAAAAAAAAAAAAGCTCAGCATTAAAGTGGGAACCAACAACATATCCCATGCCATTTTCAGATAATGTTGTTTAAAAATAAATGCCCTCTAAAGCAGCGGGCCCCAACATTTTGGCAACAGTCACCAGTTTCGTGGAAACCAGTTTTTTCATGGACCAGAATGGGGGTGGTGGATTGATTTAGGATGATGCGAGTACATTACATGTATTGTGCACTTTATTTCTACTACTATTAATATTACATTGTAATGCATAATGAAATAATCATACAATTCACCATAATGTAGAATCAGTGGGAACCTTGAGCTTGTTTTCCTGCAACTAGACAGTCCCATATGGGGATGATGGCAGACAGTGACAGATCATCTGGCATTAGATTCTCATAAGGAACATGCAGTCTAGATCCCTTGCGTGCACAGTTCACAATAGGTTTCATGCTCCTATGAGAATCTGATATCACCACTGATCGGACAGGAGGCAGAGCTCAGGTGGTAATGTGAGTCATGGGGAGAGACTGTAAATACAGATGAAGCTTTGCTTGCTGGCCCGCCACTCATCGCCTGCTGTTATAGTCACTACCTCTGGGTCCTGGCCTGTGCTTTTGTGCAAATTCCTAGTCCAAGTGGCCCAGCTAATTGTCATAGCTGCCTTAGGCCCCTGCATCTTGCATTTTGAAGCCTAGCCCGTGGAAGAGTTCTCCTTGAGTCAGAAGCCCACTGTGGGGCCAATGAATATGCTCCCCTCTCGACTCCTCACAAAAGTCCTGAATGGAGGACCATGGAGGAGGATGATCAGTTTCAGCTATGAGGGGTTATCAAGTAAGGCAGATACCATGGTCCACATGTCCTCTACTTTACTCATTAAACTGAGGTTCCTGGACCAGCAGCATCAGCATCACTTGGGAGCTTATTAGAAATGCAGACTCTCAGGCCTACCCAAGACCTGTTGAATCAGAATCTGCATCCTAACACTATCCTCGGGTGATTTCTAGGAACATGAAAGTTTGTGAAGCCCTATTATACAATAACACTCCTGCAACATTCCTGCCAGACACCAGGTAGCTTTTTGGTATTACCTTTTACCTTGGTAGTATATTTTTAGGCTCTTATTTTGCCTCTTTTTTAATTCTTATTTTTATTATTTATTTGTTTTTGTTTTGGAGACAGAATCTCACTGTCACCCAGGCAGGAGTGCAGTGGCACGATCTCGGCAAACTGCAAGCTCCGCTTCCCGGAGTCTTGCTCTGTCGCCCAGGCTGGAGTGCAGTGGCGCATTCTTGGCTCACTGCAACCTCCACCTCCCCAGTTCAAGTGATTCTCCTGCCTCAGCCTCCCGAGTAGCTGGGATTACAGGCGCCCGCCACCATGTCTGGCTAATTTTTGTATTTTTAGTAGAGACGGGATTTCACCATATTGGCCAGGCTAGTCTTGAACTTTTGACCTCAGGTGATCTGCCCGCCTCGGCCTCTCAAAGTGCTAGGATTACAGAAGATTACAGGCATGAGCCACCGCACCCGGCCCATAATTCTCTTTTTTTTTGAGACAGAGTTTCATTCTTGTTGCCCAGGCTGGAGTGCAATAGTGTGATCTTGGCTCACTGCAACCTCCACCTCCCGAGTTCAAGCGATTCTCCTGCTTCAGCCTCCCAAGTAGCTGGGATTACAGGCGCCTGCTACCACGCCCAGCTAATTTTTTGTATTTTTAGTAGAGATGGGGTTTCTCCATGTTGGCCAGGCTGGTCTCGAACTCCTAACCTCAGGTGATCCACTTGCTTCGGCCTCCCAAAGTGCTGGAATTACAGGAGTGAGCCACCGTGCCCAGCTCCCATAATTTTTTAATACTATCATCCATAAAAATATTCAGTGGGGTTTCTCTTCTCCTGGTACAAGTTGAAAATAATAGAAAGGGTCTACACTTTCCTTGTCTACTATTTGAGAGACAGGGTCTTGCTCTGTCACCCAGGCTGGAGTGCAGTGGGCAATCACAGCTCACTGTAACCTCAAACTCCTGGCCTCAAGTGATATTTCTGCCTCAGCCTCCCAAAACACTGGGATTACAGGCCTGAGCCACCACACCCAGACCAAATTCTGTGTTTTTTGTTTGGTTGGTTGGTTGGTTGGTTTTTTTTTGAGATGAAGTCTTGCTCTTGTCCCCCAGGCTGGAGTGCAATGGCATAATCTTGGCTCACTGCAACCTCCGCCTCTCTGGTTCAAGCGATTCTCCTGCCTCAGCCTCCCAAGTAACTGGGATTACAGGCGCCTGCCACCACGCCCAGCTAAGTTTTGTATTTTTAGTAGAGACAGGGTTTCACTATGTTGGCCAGGCTGGTCTCAAACTCCTGACCTCAGGTGATCTGCCCGTCTTGGCCTCCCAAAGTGCTAGGATTACAGGCATGAGCCACCACGCCCAGCCCAAATTCTATGTTTTAACTGCTGTCTTTAGACTATTTATTTTCAATAATGTTAGGCTTTACATCTGCTATTTTGTTTTTGGTTTTCTGTTTGTCCCTCTGAAGAAATACATTTTAAGTTCTCCAAGGTATCCTCTTGTCATTGTTCTGCAAGTGTGGGATTAAGAAGGTGGCATTCCAGCTCTCCTCCCTCAGGGACTGCGCTCTCTCTCCTTTCTACAACCTTGATAGAACTGAGGAGCCTAAGAATTGTAAAACAGGTTTTTTCCCATTCCCTTTGAAAATTCCTCCTAGGCAGAGAGGACTGTTAGCTTCAGCTGACTTTGTTAACCTGATTATCTGTTCACTGGTGCCACAGTGGATGCTGAAATGAAGGAGCCCCACTTGATAATCTTCAGACATTTATTTACATGTCTCTCTCTCTTTCTAGATTGTGAATAATATGTGGACAAGATCTATGCATGATTCATCATTGTATCCCCAGCAGCTACTAGATATTGATGACTTATTTACTAATACTTAGCCCAAAAAGATCAGACATGTTTTTATCTCTTTATTTTTAAGTAATTCAAACTTACAGAAAAGCTACAAGAATTCTACAAAAGCTCTCTGATACCTTTTGCCCAATTCACCAGTTGTTCATATTTTGCCACATTAGCTCTATCATTCTCTCTTTCAGGAATCAATCGGCCGGGCGCGGCGGCTCACGCTTGTAATCCCAGCACTTTGGGAGGCCGAGGCGGGCGGATCACGAGGTCAGAAGATCGAGACCATGGTGAAACCCCGTCTCTACTAAAAATACAAAAAATTAGCTGGGCGTGGTGGCAGGCGCCTGTAGTCCCAGCTACTCGGAGAGGCTGAGGCAGGAGAATGGCGTGAACCCGGGAGGCGGAAGTTGCAGTGAGCCGAGATTGCGCCACTGCACTCCAGCCTGGGTGACAGAGCGAGACTCCGTCTCAAAAAAAAAAAAAAGAGGAATCAATCTTTTTTTAAAAATCCTTTGTTCAACTTACTTTCATTTCCATTTAGTGCCTTATATTAGTTGTCTTTTCTCTCTAAATTTAGCAATTTTCATACACTAACAAAAGGGAGGAGAGGGAGTAAAAAGGATCAGATGAACTTGTGAACCATTGGCTTTTCATCCATTTAAAACTACAAGATTGGCCAGGCATGGTTGCTCATGCCTATTGTAATCCCAGTACTTTGGGAAGTGGGTGGATTGCTTGAGGCCAGGATTTTGAGATCAGCCTGGGCAACATGGCAAAACTCTGTCTCTACAAAAAGTACAAAAATTAGCCAGGGGTGGTGGCAGGTGCCTGTGGGCCCAGCTGCTGGGGAGGCTGAAGTGGGAGGTTGGCTTGAACCCAGGAGGTAAAGACTGCAGTGAGCCATGACCGCAGCACTGCACTCCAGCCTGGGTGACAGAGCAAGACCCTGTCTCAAAAATAAATAAATAAATACAACTATGAGATTTATTATTGAGACACTAAGAAAGGCATTTAACATGTCTATAAATATGGTCAAGCTAGAAAAAAAGAGCAGCTACCTTCTAGAATAGGCTATTTTTACCAGCAGAATTACTATAGAAAAGAATTATGTTACATTTCATAAATAGCTCTTCCTAGTAGCATAATGATAACTCTGCTTCTGCTTTTCAAGAAGTCAGCCAAAAAAGGTTGGGAGAAATCTATTATATTGTCAAAAAAGCAATTTTTCATACTAGTCCAAGGGACTAACAATATTTAGGAAGAACCTGGCTTGCCATGGAACGTAGAGGATGTGGGTGAGTGGTTTGTTTTTTTTTTTTTTTTTGAGATGGAGTCTCGCTCTGTCACCCAGGCTGGAGTGCAGTGGAGTGATCTCGGCTCACTGCAAGTTCCGCCTCCCGGGTTCGCGCCATTCTCCTGCCTCAGCCTCCCAAGTAGCTGGGACTACAGGTGCCCGCCACCACGCCCGGCTAATTTTTTTGTATTTTTTAGTAGAGACGGGGTTTCACCTTGTTAGCCAGGATGGTCTTGATCTCCTGACCTCGTGATCCGCCTGCCTTGGCCTCCCAAAGCGCTGGGATTACAGGTGTGAGCCACCATGCCTGGCCCTAAGAATTATGTTACATTTCATAAATAGCTCTTCCTGGGAGCATAATGATAGCTCTGCTTCTGCTTTTTAAGAAGTCAGCCAAGAAAGGTTGGGAGAAATCTAATTACATTGTCAAAAAGCAATTTTTCATACTAGTCCAAGGGACTAACAACATTTAGGAAGAACCTGGCTTGCCACGGAATGTAGAGGATGTGGGTGAGTGTTAATGACAGTGGGTGTCATGGCCGGGAGCGGTGACTCACTCCTGTAATCCCAGCACTTTGGGAGGTCGAGGAAGGCAGATCATTTGAGGTCAAGAGTTCAAGACCAGCCTGGCCAACATAGTGAAACACTGTCTCTACTAAAAATACAAACATTAGCCTGGCGTGCTTGTGTGTGTCTGTAATCATAGCAACTTGGGAGGCTGAGGCATGAGAATCACTTGAATCCAAGAAGCAGAGGTTGCAGTGAGCTGAGATCCCGCCACTGCACTCCAGCCTGGGTGACAGAGTAAGACTCTGTCTCAAAAACAAAAAAAAAACAACAAAAAAAAACCAGTAGATGTCAAAGGTACATCTTCATATCCCATAGGACACTTTTTTAAATTTTGCCAGGTCAAAGGGAGATTATTCTTATTCTGACTTTAACCCACACTGATTCTAATATATTGAGTTGTGTCATTTTCCTTTAAGGAAGTACAAAGTTTCAATGAAACAGCTGAATTGATAGGAGTTCCAAGAATTGCAACAAATAGAATAAAAAGAACAATGAAATCATTCACAAAAGAGGCCATTCACAGACAGCTTGGTACCACTATAGTAAAAAAAAAAGTAAAGAACAAACTGAAGTGAAAGGAAAGTATAGCTCAGGATTCTGGATTTTAAAAGTTTTATCCAGCAGTCGTTAGCTCTCCTGGCTAGTGTGATGCCTGTGATGGCGTTTCGCTGTTGGAACAGCAAGCACTGTCTTAATTGAGGCTTGGCTCCGGGTGCTGTTTTGGTGTGGGGCCAAGTAGCTTTGGGCAGTGTTTTGCACCTCTGAGAGTGAAATGACTCCCGTGGAGTCGGTCCTAATCTGAGTGCAAACAATCTTGTCTGTTAAAAAAAATAGTTTTGAGGCCAGATGTGGGGGCTCACTCCTATAATCCCAGCACTTTGGGAGGCTGAGGCGGGCAGATCACTTGAGGTCAGGAGTTCGAGACTAGCATGGCCAACATGGTGAAACCCTGTCTCTACTAAAAATACAAAACATTAGCTGGGCCTGATGGCACGCACCTGTAGTCCCAGATACTCAGGAGGCTGAGGTGGGAGGATCGCTTGAACCCAGGAGGTGGAGGTTGCAGTAAGCCAAAATTGCACCACTGTACTCCAGCCTGGGTGACACAGCAAGACCCTGTTTCAAAAAAAAAGAGTAGGGCCGGGCGCGGTGGCTCACTCACGCTTGTAATCCCAGCACTTTGGGAGGCCGAGGCGGGCGGATCACGAGGTCAGGAGATCGAGACCACGGTGAAACCCCATCTCTACTAAAAATACAAAAAATTAGCCGGGCGTAGTGGCGGGCGCCTGTAGTCCCAGCTACTCGGAAAGGCTGAGGCAGAAGAATGGCGTGAACCCGGGAGGCAGAGCTTGCAGTGAGCCGAGATTGAGCCACTGCACTCCAGCCTGGGCGACAGAGCAAGACTCCGTCTCAAAAAAAAAAAAAGTTTTGGGTTCAGTTTAATTTCTTTCGAAAAGATTTTTTTTTTTTTAGAGATAGGGTCTTGCTATGTTACCCAGGTTTGTCTTGACTCCTGAGCTCAAGAAGTCCTTGTGCCTCAGCCTCTCAAAGTCCTGGGATTACAGGTGTGAGCCACCATGCCCAGCCAAGTTTAATTTTTTGTTTGTTTGTTTTTGCTTTTGTTTTGTTTTGTTTTGTTTTTTGAGACAGGGTCCCACTCTGTTGGCCAGGCTGGAGTGCAGTGGCACGATCACAGTTCACTGCAGCCTCGACCTCCCAGGCCCAAGCAATTCACCCACCTCAGCCTCCGAAGTTAGCTGGGACTACAGGCGTGCACCACCATGCCTGGCTAATATTTTGATTTTTCCGTAGAAATGGAGTTTCACTATGTTGTTCAGGCTGGTCTGGAACTCCCGGCCTCAAGCCATCCTCCCACCTCAGCCTCCCAAAATCTTGAGATTATAGGGGTGAGCCACTGTGCCCAGCTAAGTTTCATTTCTGACCTATAAACGTTATCATTATAGGTCCTTCTGCTTAAGAGATACAACGGAAGTGTACCTATTCATTCATTCCACAAATATTGCGTGCCAGGCCCCACACTGAGCTGAGTACTGTTCTAGGCACATGATATGTAACAGCAAGTAAAACATTCCTATCCTCACCAAGATGATATTCAAGTGAAGGTGACAGACGAGAAACATAATGCATAAGGAAATCAGGTAATGTGTGAGAAGGTGGTGAGTGCTATAGTGAAATAAGATCAAGGTTAGGTGGATCTGGCTTGTGTGGAGAAGCAAGTTGCAATCTTAAGGGTAAGATTTGTTGAGAATTAATTTTAAGCAAACGGTGCAAATGTTTAGGGGAAGAACAATCCAGGAAGTGGTAACGGCTGCACAGAGTCCCAAGAAAGCAGTATAGTGGCTTATTCCAGAAACAGCAAGGAGGCCAAAGTACTGCATAGTGGGCCAGGTGGGAAGGTCAAGGAGATTGGGTAGGGCCTGGGGCTGTTGAAGGATTTCAGTTTCCACTGTTTCCTTGCTTCCTCTGAATAAAGGACTTTTGAGCAGAGAGGAACTCAATTTGGCTTTCATTTTAAAGGGTCTCTGTGGGCCAGGAGCAGTGGCTCATGCCTGTAATTCCAGCACTTTGGGAGACTGAGGTGGGTGGATTACCTGAGGTCAGGAGATCGAGACCAGCCAGGCCAACATGGTGAAACCCCATCTGTACTGAAAATACAAAAAGTAGCTGGATGTGGTGGCGGCGCCTGTAATCCCAGCTACTTGGGCAGCTAAGGCAAGAGAAAGGAGAATCGCTTGAACCCAGGAGGCGTAGGTTGCAGTGAGCTGAGATCATGCCATTGCACTCCAGAGCAAGACGATGTCTTTTTTTTTTTTTTTTTGGGAGACGGAGTCTCGCTCTGTCACCCAGGCTGGAGTGCAGTGGCACGATCTTGGCTCACTGCAAGCTCTGCCTCTCGGGTTCACGCCATTCTCCTGCCTCAGCATCTCCGAGTAGCTGGGACTACAGGTACCTGCCACCACGCCTGGCTAATTTTTTGTATTTTTAGTAGAGACAGGGTTTCATGGTGGTCTCGATCTCCTGACCTCGTGATCCGCCCGCCTCGGCATCCCAAAGTGCTGGGATTACAAGCATGAGCCACCGCACCCAGCCGACAATGTCTTAAAAAAAAAAAAAAAAAAAAAAAAAGGTGGGGGTGGGCCAGGCGCTGTGGCTCATGCCTGTAATCCCAACACTTTGAGAGGCCGAGGCAGGCGGATCACAAAGTCAGGAGATCAAGACCATCCTGGCTAACATGGTGAAACTCCATCTGTACTAATAATACAAAAAAAAAAAAAACAAAATTAGCTGGGCATGGTGGCAGGCGCCTGTAGTCCCAGCTACTCGGGAGGCTGAGGCAGGAGAATGGGGTTGA
The DNA here is from genome assembly GCF_009828535.3 of Hylobates moloch. Lineage (NCBI taxonomy): Eukaryota > Metazoa > Chordata > Mammalia > Primates > Hylobatidae > Hylobates > Hylobates moloch. The sequence goes on along the minus strand of NW_026652290.1, from coordinate 59,434,163 downwards.
ACCCGGGAGGTGGAGGTTGCAGTGAGCCGAAATTGTGCCACTGCACTCCAGCCTGGGCGACAGAGCGAGACTCTGTCTCAACAACAACAACAACAACAAAAGCCGGGGGGGTGGTCTCTGTGGCCTCCCTGTTGAGAATAGACTGAAGGGGACAAGACAGAAACAAGGAGACCAGGTGGGACAGGTTGGGAGCCTGCTGTAATGATTCCAGGCAAGAGCTGGGAGTGGTTCAAACCAGAGTGTAGAGTGGCAGGGGTATAAAAGGATCACATTCTGGATGAGTTCTGCAAACAGAACCAACAGAATTTACAGAGGGATGGGATGCGGGCTGGGAGAGAAAGAGAAGAGTCAAAGTGACTCCAAGGTTTGAAGCCTGAACAATTACAAAAAATGGAGTTGTCATCAGCTGTGGTGGGGAAGCTGCTGATGCAGCAGGCTTGAGGGTAGATCAGGAGTTCAGTTTTGGATACACTGCTTTGACATCCAAATGGGGCCATAAGTGGCCTTTGGATATGTGAATCTGGAGTTCAGGAGAGAGGTCTGAGCAGGAGACATAATTTGGGAGCTGTAAGTATGTAGATAGATAATAGTTATTCATTTTTTTCCATCCTTTTAACGTGAACATTTTTAAGCATACACAAATGTGCATACATTTAGTACATATACCTTCTACCTTCATTCAACAATTATTAACATTTTGCCATATTAGTTCTATATTTCTCTATCTTTTTAAAATAAAAATAGAGACAGGTTCTCACTTTGTTGCCCAGGCTAGTTTCAAACTCCTGGGCTCATGCAGTCCTCTCGCTTTGGCCTCCAAAAGTGCTGGTATTACAGGCATGAGCCACCACGCCCAGCCATATTTGCCTATTTGTACATGCTTTTATTTGTTTGTTTAACTGAGCCATTTCAGAGTAGGAAACATCTTGTTGCTTCACTCTTGAATACTCTGGCATTCCTGAAAGGAATGTAAAATCCCCCAAATCAATGAGATAAGGGAGGAAATGAATGCAGATAATGACCAGGGTCAAGGAAGGAGCCCTGGGGCACCCCAAGGGTAAGAGATCTGGGAGAAGGAGCAACCATTAAGGGAGGAGGAACCTGAGAAAGTAGGTGTAATGTAGGGCGGGCGGACATTTTCTTCTGATTGCTGATTTTTTTTTTTTTTTGAGACAGAGTTTCACTCTTATTGCCCAGGGTGGAGTGCAATGGCACGATCTCCGCTCACTGCAACCCCTGCTTCCCAGGTTCAAGTGATTCTTCTGCCTTGGCCTCCCCAGTAGCTGGGATTACCGGTGCACGCCACCACACCTAGCTAATTTTTGTATTTTTAGTAGAAACACGGTTTCACCAAGTTGGCTGGGCTGCCTTTGAACTCCTAACCTCAGGTGATCTACCCACCTCAGCTTCCCAAAGTGCTGGGATTACAGGTGTGAGCCACTGCACCCAGCTGATTGCTGAAATTTACCAAAATATAAAGAGGCAGATACAAAAGGCATGCATGCAAATTGTCCTTCTAATTTCAGAATTTCTTCTTCACACTTGTGGAACAAACTATTTTTTTCTTAGTCTTCTTAAGACTGGGGTAATTACTAAAGGAACCAAATAATTCCTTTTGATTGTTTGAAATGAGCACCCTAATACACCCAGGGGCAGAGACTCCATAAAGAATGAAGAGGTCAGCTGGGCATGGTGGCTCACGCCTGCAATCTCAGCACTTTGAGAGGGCAAGGTAGGCAGATCACTTGAGTCCAGGAGTTCAAGACCAGCCTGGGTAATGTGGTGAAACCCCATCTTTACAAAAAAATTTACTGGGCTTTGTTGCGCACCTGTAGTCCCAGCTACTTGGGAGGCTCTGGTGGGAGGATCACCTGAGCCTGGGAGGTAAAGGCTACAGTGAGCTGTGATCACCCCACCGCACTCCAGCCTGGGTGACAGCAGAGTGAGACCCTGTCTCAAAAAAAAAAAAAAAAAAAGAAGAAGATCTCAAGTCACAATATTGCTGTCTGAACTGGCAAAGATTCAGTTCAGTTTTCAGCACAAACTCAAAGCAAACCAATCAATCAAATTCAGAGGCTAATTTAGGAAATTAAGAAGCTGAATGACAATTTTGATTTTTTTTAACCACAGAGTTAACACTTTTTTAAAGGTGCTCCTCACATCAACCTACACAAAATAAACTGGTTAAAAACTAAAAGTATGACAGTCCAAAGAAGCAAGACATATTTAAATTTTTTTTAAAAACTAAAACTATTTTCTTTCCTCGTAAATATTATTCATAGCCTGTCCACAGCTGACATAAAATAGGGTATCTGTAGCTTCAGGGCAAACTCCTTTCTTGTACCTGGTCCTTGGGCATAACTACAAAAAGATGGATTGATTGATTATTGAGAGGGGGTCTTGCTTTGTCACCCAGTCTGGAGTGCACTGGCATGATCATGACTCATCACAGCCTCCAACTCCTAGGCTCAAAGGATGCTACCACCTCAGCTTCCTGAGTAGCTGGGACTACTACAGGCAAGAGCCACCACGCCCCGCTCAAAAGATTGATTTTTAGATAGGAGGTTGCTAAGCAGCCAAGCAAATTTCATTCATTTTGGGCTTCCTGAACCCTGGAACCCCTCCCTTTATGACTCAGAAAATAACAACCAACAAAATAAATCATATGTGGAACTAACATCCGACATGTATTTAACAATAAACAATAAAAGAGAAGTTGATGTTGGCTGTAGCTAGAAATCCAGAGATAAGGCCAGGCGCCGTGGCTCACACCTATAATCCCAGCCCTTTGGGAGGCTGAGGTGGGCAGATCGTCTGAGGTCAGGAGTTGGAGACCAGCCTGACCAACATGGCAAAACCTTGTCTTTACTAAAAATACAAAGATTAGCCGGGCGTGGTGGTGTACTCCTGTAGTCCCAGCTACTCGGGAGGCTGAGGCAGGAGAATCACTTGAACTCTGGAGGCGAAGGTTGCAGTGAGTCAAGATCTCACCACTGTACTTCAGCCTGGGCGACAGATCGAGACTCTGTATCAAAAAAAAAAAAAAAAAAAGAAAAAGAAAAAGAAAGAAAAGAAAAGAAATCCAGAGATAAAAGACACTGGACTGAAGACCAAGGAAATGCTTGGCTCTAGCATTATGAATTTTATCCTAAGAGAATCTAAGTCTGGCCACTCTTGGGAAGCTGAAGAGTAATTGCTAGTAACGAACTAATCACCTTGGGAAATGTCTCTAAGCCCCTTCCCAGAGCCAGCTCCTTTTCTCTTCATCTCCTGTTCTTTGCCCAGGAACCTCTTCTGTCTCATTTTTCAGCCATGCACCAAGTTCAGAAAAGAAACTACCATTTCCTAGACTTGTGTCTATATAGTTCAGAACAAAATGAAGTCCAGAACAGAATCAGCTCCATTCTGACCCCTAGGGAGGGATTTAAAGAAACAGAGGAAAAAAGGAAAAAAAAAAAAAAAAAAAAAAGTGGAGAAGAAAAGAGGAGGGGCAGAAAGGGAAGAAAATCGGGGGAAAGACTATGATGACTGTTTTTCCACTTAGTACACTGTCTACTAAGTGTAGAAGGACCAAAGAAAAAAAAAGAGTTCTATTTTTAAATGAGCTGCTTCCATATTCTAGGAGGGTTGCCAAGGGATGCAGAAAGGCACTGAAATGGGCTTTATAATGCAGCAGTAGGTTCCCTAGGCCTAATCTAGAAGCAGGAAGTTTAGAAAAGAAGAATAAAAGTACTTTGTGTAATAACCTCAGAGGTGATCTACACAATTGGACCAGGGAAATCTTTGCAGATTTGTTCCTTTGACGCAGACTTCCTTTTTCAGTTTAACATGAATTTAAACTGTTGTCACTAGGAATTCCTGCTAGTCTTGGGAGACTGGGTATGTTGAGTTTTGTCCAAGAGCTACCCACGGGCCACCAGGAATAGAGTTGCAGAAGAAAGCTGGGGGAAGTGGGCAGGCCTGTCCTGACTGTCACAATGGCAGAGGGGCCCCAAATCATGCGTTCAGCTAACACACAGAGTGTTTGTTACATGCGAGGTGCTGCTCCCAGGGCTTTATCTTTGTAACCTTGTGAAATAACTATTCCTCCAACCTTGTGAATAAGGAAACAGGTACAGAGAGGTGAAAGGATCTGTCCTAGGTCACTCAAGTGACAAATGGAAAAGCCGGGTTGAACCCAAGTAATCTGGACCTTAGACAGCAGGATTTTAACCACTTCGGAGGATGGGAATTGAAGGGTCCTTGCTCCTCCTTTCTGCTCTGCCTTGTACACCTCCTTTAATTTCTGGCCTATTAAAGTTCTCATTATAGGTTATTTTGCTTAAGAGACACAACCAAAGTGTGACTTTTCATTCAATTTGTTCATTCCAGAAATAGGCCCCATTCTTGCTTCCTTGGGTCCGAGAAATCACCCCCTGCCTCACTCCCATAGAATTATTTGCAAAAGTCAGCCTCAGAAGCAGATTGCTTGGGATTATTATTGTTTGAGGACTATCCTGGTAGTTGGGGGAAGGTGGATGGGAGGATGGGAGAAGCCAAGCCCCATGGGTAGAAGGTAGAGAATTGAAGAGGACAGGGAAAGTGATATTACTGTTAGTGGGGCTGAGGAGGGGTGGGAGGCAGGCTTGGAGGGGGTGCAGCCTTCTCAGCCCCACCTTTCCTCTGAGATGGCAGCACCCAAACAGGAGAAGACTTGGCCAGGGGGGTGGCTTATGGTACTGTTTTCATACCTCATTTATTGCCATGTTCTTGACCTCCTGCACAGTGCTTGGAGTTTATGCTGATTGAATGGTTGAATAAATGAATGAACTGACTTACTAACACATGATCTTTTACAAGTTGTTTTCCTCCCTGTTTTGGCTGCATAGTGAGTTTCCCTTGTTGCCGTTGCATGGAGACACTTCCCTTTTTCTCGAGTTCTTCCCCAGTAACAAAGCATCTAGAGTTGATGTGAAAATATCCATGTCTTGTAAAAGCCCACACGTCCATTTTGCAGGGCCAGGCGATCTGCTAACATTAATTGCATTCCACCTCCCTTGCTTCTTTCCTACCAACTTCACTAGCAGCTCCTGCCTCAGCATCACAATCCTTGTCACTGAATAACCTTTTTTTTTTTTTTTTTTTGAGACAGAGTCTTACTCTGTTGCCCAGGCTGGAGTGCAGTGGCGCAATCTCAGCTCACTGCAACCTCTGCCTCCCGGGTTCAAGTGATTCTCCTGCCTCAGCCTCCCGAGTAGCTGGGATTACAGGCATGTGCCACCACACCCGGCTAATTTTGTATTTTTAGTAGAGACGGGGTTTCTCCATGTTGGTCAGGCTGCTCTCGAACTCCTGACCTCAGGTGATCTGTCCGCCTAGGCCTCCCAAAGTGCTGGGATTACAGGCGTGAGCCACCGCGCCCGGCAATATATTTTAATAAAAGAAATTAAGCATTGTAATTAAAGTTGAAGCCTCCTTTGACTTTCAATCCCAATCCCATTACTCTCTCCTTAACCCTTCAACCACTCATAAATTGTGTATTTTTATACCTTCACATGAATATATTTATATCCATGAATTCATTGCATTTTTCCTGACTCCCAGTGGGACTGAGGACTTTCTCCTGTTTCCTCTTCTATGAATTTCCTTTTCATATTATTGGCCTATTTTTCTGTTGGATTTTTCCTTGCTTATTAATTTTAGGAGATATTTTATTTTATTTTATTTTATTTTATTTTATTATTTTTTTGAGATGGAGTCTTGCTCTGTCACCCTGGACGGAGTACAGTGGTGCAATCTTGGCTCACTGCAACTTCTACCTCCCGGGTTCAAGCAACTCTCCTGCCTTAGCCTCCCTAGTAGCTGGGATTACAGGCATGCATCACCATGCCCGGCTAATTTTTGTATTTTTAGTAGAGACGAGATTTCTCCATGCTGGTCAGGCTGCTCTTGAACTCCTGACCTCAGGTGATCCGCCTGCCTTGGCCTCCCGAAGTGCAGGGATTATAGGCGTGAGCCACGGCACCCAGCCTACAGATGATTTTTATATGTATTTTTATTTTTAAAATACATATAATTATAAAAATCCAAATTTAAATTAAAAATTGTTTTAAATACAGATAAAGATAACTTTAAATTATTTTTTGTTGAGATGGGGTGGGGAGGTTCTTGCTTTGTTGCCCAGTCGAGTCTTGAACTCCTGGCTTCAAGCAATCCTCCCACTGCAGCCTTTCAAGCAGCTAGGACTGTATAGGTGTGTGTAGATGAGGATCTTTAATCTGTGACTTTTTTCCTCAACATTACTTGAAAAACGTGACAGTCCTTGAAAATATTCTAGTTACTTTGCAAGGCCTAGGGATGAATATTAAGAATAGGTGCAAATAATTGCTTAAATTTAAATACCAGAAAGAGCCATTTGGGGCGTTTGGTATTTACCAATGCAAAGCTCTCTTTGCTTTGTTCTCATAAGACCCACCTTCAAGAGCAATGTACTTTTTGACAATGGCGAGGAGACAGAGGAAATGAGGTCACTAAATTAAAAAATTGGCCAGGCGCTGTGGCTCATGCCTATAATCCCAGCACTTTGGGAAGCCGAGGAGGGTGAATCACCTGAGGTCAGGAGTTCGAGACCAGCTTGGCCAACATGGTGAAACCCCGTCTCTACTAAAAATACAAAAATTAGCCAGGCGTAGTGGTGCGTGTCTGTAATCCCTGCTACTCCGGAGGCTGAGGCAGGAAAATCACTTGAACCCGGGAGGCGGAGATTGCAGTGAGCTGAGAAAGTGCCATTGCACTCCAGCCTGGGCGACAGAGTGAGACTGTGTCTCAAAGAAATAAAGAAAGAAACAAAAAAAATTCCATAGCTCCCACTACTCACACTGCTACAGTATACAGTATCTGATTTCAAACTTTTCCGACAGAGACCAAAATACACCATCATCCTTAACCGAAATAATTATTTTGAGTTAAGCTTGAATTTCTGAGAGTTTGCACCTAATATATGAAGCGGTGGAGAGCTGCTCAAAGTCTTTGAGGAAGTCTCACTCTAACTTCAGCTAGCTTGATCTGGCAGCCACAGGTGGGATATAAACAGATCTCAGACTTAATCAAAATGTTTGTTTGCTGTTTCTGCACGCCCCCTTCTGGCTGAGTAAGCGCTCATCGCTAAATGATGCCATTTTATTTCTTATTTATTTTTAATTTATTTTATTTATTTATTTATTTATTTTTGAGAGAGAGTCTCGCTCTTTTGCCCAGGCTGGAGTGCAGCGGCATGATCTCAGCTCACTGCAATGTCCACCTCCCAAGCCATTCTGTCACAGCCTCCCAAGTAGCTGGGATTACAGGTCCACGCCACCATGCCCCGCTAATTTTTGTATTTTTAGTAGAGACGGTGTTTCACCATGTTGGCCAGGTGGGTCTCCAACTCCTGACCTGAGGTGATCTGCCCACCTTGGCATCCCAAAGTGCTGGGATTACAGGAGTGAGCCACCACGCCCGGCCACCAAATGAGCCATTTTATTAACTGTAGTGGCTGACAAAGCCAGACATTGATGCAGAAATTGCTGTTGCCATGGGAAGGACAAGTTTATTGTGAAAAAAAAAGTCTCTTTCTCTAGTGATAAGTGAAGAAAAAAAAGGAAGAAGAAAAAGAAAGATAAAGGCTGGGCGTTGTGGCTCATGCCTGTAATCCCAGCACTTTGGGAGGCCAAGGCGGGTGGATCACCTGAGTTCAGGAGTTCGAGACCAGCCTGGACAACATGGTGAAACCCCGTCTCTACTAAAAATACAAAAATTAGCTGGGTGTGATAGTGGGTGCCTGTAATCCCAGCTGCTTGGGAGGCTGAGGCAGGAGAATCACTTGAACCTGGGAGATGGAGTTTGCAGTGAGCCGAGACACACCACTGCACTCCAGCCTGGGTGACAGAGCAAGACTCCGTCTCAGAAAAAAAAAAAAAAGAGTGTGGAAGTGCTTAACACAGAAAGATAAATCGTGAACTTTCATTAGATTATTTGTTGACATCTGGTGGTAGATAAACCAACAGCTCTTTCCAACTCCCCTGAAATTTTCCCATGGCTTAATTGACAGGGGAATGGGATATTTTGGTTGGATATTTCTATACAGTCATTTTAAAATCCTCTCTGAAAGTGTTTCTTCCCTTCGAAATCAGAGAAAAGACACATTTAGTGACGAGAATCAAAAGCTAGATAGCGGACACTTGGTGTTTGGAACTCTTCACCAAATCATTTCACTTCCTTTGTTCCCTCAGGGAGGAAGGCAACCACAGCCTCTGCATTTGCTCCCTGACTTGGTTTACAAGGTTAGTCAAATACCCTGTACCACAGAGTGGCTGGGTTAATGATTTATCTAAATGAGGTAAAAGCCATATGCTATTGCAACGCTGCGTTTCAGTCTATTTTTCCAAACTAGTTAGCTATTGCACACTAATGATGTAGCTTAATGCTGTGTCACTAGGCTGTTCTAGAACATTTGTGTATATTATGTTCACAGTGCTGAAAGAAGCAACTTTCCTTTTTAATAGTTACAGTCTTTCTGAAAGCCCTGGAAGAACAACAAAAAAAAGTGACCCTAAGAAACAAGATAGCATTCAGGTAATGTTTAAATCAGACTGTATCTCAGATCAAAGGGCACTTTTTTTTTTTTTTAATTGAGATAGAGTTTCCCTCTTGTTGCCCAGGCTGGAGTGCAATGGCACGATCTCGGCTCACTGCAACCTCTGTCTCCCGGGTTCAATCAATTCTCCTGCCTCAGCCTCCTGAGTAGCTGGGATTACAGGCATGCGCCACCACACCTGGCTAATTTGTTTTTGAGATGGAGTCTCCCTCTTGTTGCCCAGGCTGGAGTGCAACAGTGCAATCTTGGCTCACCGCAACCTCCGCCTCCCGGGTTCAAGCGGTTCTCCTGCCTCAGCCTCCAGAGTAGCTGGGATTACAGGCATGCACCACCAAGCCCGGCTAATTTTTGTATTTTTACTAGAGACGGGGTTTCTCCATGTTGGTGAGACTGGTCTCAAACTCCTGACCTCAGGTGATCTGCCTGCCTCGGCCTCCCCAAGTGCTGGGATTACAGGCGTGAGCCACCGCACCCGGCCCTAATTTTGTATTTTTAGTAGAGACAGGATTTCTCCGTGTTGGCCAGGCTGGTCTCAAACTCCTGACCTCAGGTGATCCGCCCGCCTCAGCCTCCCAAAATGCTGTGATTACAGGTGTGAGCCACCACTCTGGGCCAGAATACTATGTTTTGATATCTGGATTCTCAACTTTAAGTTTGTGAAGTTCACCTATGTCGTTTTATGCAGCTGTAGTTCGTTCATTCTCATTAATACATAGCATTCCATCATGTGTATATACCACAATTTATTCATTCTACCATTGATGGACATTTGGGCACCTTCCAGCTTTGGTTATTGTGGATACTGCTCTTAATATTCTTAAATGTGTGTTTTAGGCTGGGCGCGGTGGCTCATGCCTGTAATCCCAGCACTTTGGGAGGCCGAGGCAGGTGGATCACCTGAAGTCAGGAGTTAGAGACCAGCCTGGCCAATATGGTGAAACCCTGTTTCTACTAAAAATACAAAAAATTAGCCAGGGGTGGTGGTGGGCACCTGTAATCCCAGCTACTTGGGAGGCTGAGGCAGAATTGCTTGAACCCAGGAGGCAGAGGTTGCAATTAGCCAAGATCGTGCTATTGTGCTCCAGCTTGGGCAACAAGAGGGAAACTCCGTCTCAAAAAAAAAAAAGTGTCCTTTGATGACCATATATACTCATTTCTATTGGGTATGTACACCTGTGTAATATAAATAAAATTACATATACACACACACATATGTGTGTGTGTATGTGTGTGTGTGTGTGTGTGTGTGTGTAGTGTTACTAGATGTGTCCGACCATATATATGAGCATTCTTTTTCTAAATTTTTTTAATTATTATTTAGAGACAGGTCTTGCTCTGTTGCCCAGGCTGGAGGGCAGTGGCACGATCATAGTTCACTGCAGACTTGATCTCCTGGGCTCAAGCAATCTTCCTGCGTCAGCCTCCCGAGTAGCTGAGACTACAGACATGCACCACCACACCTGGCTTATTTTTATTTTTTATTTTTCTTGCTATGTTACCCAGGCTGTTCTGGAACTCCTGGCCTCAAACAATCCTCCCATCTCAGCCTCCCAAAGTGCTGGGATTACAGATGTGAACCACCACACCCACCTCATGTGAGCATACTTGTTGCTGTATATCTTTGTCAGTACTTACTACAGTCAGCTCTCCATATCCATGGGTTCCACATACGTGGATTCATCCAACCAAGGATTGAAAATATTTGCAGGAAAAAAACACAATAAAAAACAACAATAAACAACAAAAATTTTTTAAAAAGTATAACAACTATTTACATAGCACTTACATTGCATTAGGTATTATAAGTAATCTAGAGTGATTTAAAGTATACAGGAGGATGTCATAGGTTATATGCAAATGCTACACCACTTTACATCAGGGACGTGAGCATCTGCAGATTTTGGTATCCAAGGGAGATCCTGGAACCAATCCTCCATGGATACCAAGGGACAACTGTATTTTGTGTCTCTTTTATTTTAGCCATTCTGCTGGGTATGAAGTGGTATTACATTGTAGTTTTAAGAAAGACTTTTATTGAGTATACTATACATATATAAAAGTGCACATATCATAAGTATACAGCTTGGTGAATTGTTATGAACTGAACACAACTATGTCATCAGCACTGAGATCCAGAAACAGTACAGTATCACTATTCCCAAACTTCCTTGTGTTCCCTTTTAATCACTACCCTCCCTCCCACAGAGATAACCTCTATGCTGACTTCAAACTAATAGATTAGTTTTGGCTGGTCTTTGTACTTTATGTAAATAAAATAATAAAAAAAGCACTTTTGTATGTCTGATTGTATGAGCGTTCTTTCTGTTTGTTCTACCTCCTCACCAATACTTGATATTTTCCGTCTTTTTTTTTGATCCAGAGTCTCACTCTGTCACCCAGGCTGGAGTGCAGTGGCATGATCTCAGTGAGCTGCAACCTCTACCTCCCTGGTTCAAACGATTCTCCCACCTCAGCCTCCCAAGTAGCTGGGATTACAGGCACCTGCCACCACGCCTGGCTAATTTTTGTATTTTTAGTAGAGACAGGGTTTTGCAATGTTGGCCAGGCTGGTCTCAAACTCTTAACCTTGTGATCTGCCTCCTCGGCCTCCCAAAGCACTGGGATTACAGGCATGAGCCACCACGTCCGGCTGAATTCTAACATTTTTAACAGCATGAAGGTAGCTCTGGATGCTAGGGTGAGTTGCTGAAGTAAATTTTATTTGGTAATTGGTATAACTTCTCCCTCAAATTAAGGTTTTTATTTCTCCAGAAAATATACATTTTACAAAATTGGGATAAATTTTGTAAATTATTCTGTTCTTCTTCATGCTGCCCATATGCTATGTCAGTGACTATTGATACTTTTCCAATAAGAGGTTCAAAGAGAGAAGAAAATTTTAAATTAATTAATTATATTATTAATTATATTAGTAAATGAATATATCAATTAATTATATTATTAAATTATTTTTATTTATTTATTTATTTGAGACAGAGTCTCGCTCTGTTGCCCAGGCTTGAGTATAGTGGGGCAATCTCGGCTCACTGCAACCTCCGCATCCCAGGTTCAAGTGATTCTCCTGCCTCAGCCTCCCAAGCAGCTGGGGTTACAGACGTGCACCACCACGCCCAGCTAATTTTGTATTTTTAGTAGAGACAGGGTTTCACCATGTTGGTCAGGCTGGTCAAGAACTCCTGACCTCTGGCCGGGCGCGGTGGCTCACGCTTGTAATCCCAGCACTTTGGGAGGCCGAGGCGAGCGGATCACGAGGTCAGGAGATCAAGACCACAGTGAAACCCCGTCTCTACTAAAAATACAAAAAAATTAGCCGGGCGTGGTGGCGGGCGCCTGTAGTCCCAGCTACTCGGAGAGGCTGAGGCAGGAGAATGGCGTGAACCCGGGAGGCGGAGCTTGCAGTGAGCCGAGATTGCGCCACTGCACTCCAGCCTGGGTGACAGAGCGAGACTCCGTCTCAAAAAAAAAAAAAAAAAAAAAAAGAACTCCTGACCTCAGGTGATTCACCCGCCTTGGCCCCCCAAAGTGCTGGGATTACAGGCATGACTCACTGCTTCTGGCCTAAAATTATTTTTAAACTCTTTACGTAAATGAGAAGAATTTCTGTCGATTGTTACAGTTATATTATTTGCTGTTCAAGGACTGATTTTTAGATGTATGAATATTAACAGCATTTTTTTTTGAGACAGAGTTTCACTCTTGTTGCCCAGGCTGGAGTGCAATGGCACAATCTCCACTCACTGCAACCTCCACCCCCTGGGTTCAAGCGATTCTCCTGCCTCAGCCTCCCAAGTAGCTGGGATTACAGGTGCCTGTCACCATGCTGGGCTAATTTTTTATATTTTTAGTAGAGATGGGGTTTCACCATGTTGGCCAGGCTGGTCTTGAGCTCTAGACCTCAGGTGATCCACCCACCTCAGCCTCCCAAAGTGTTGGGATTACAGGCGTGAGCCACTGCGCCTGACCTTAACAGCATTTTTAAAGGAGTTTAGATAAACATTTTGAAATAGATTAGGAACTACTGCCTAATATCATATCATGTAAAAAATGTGCATGATATAATTCTTTTAGAAACAATGAGACTATATATAGCAAACACTGAATGAAACTCATATTATTTTATTGTAATTTGACTTCTAAACATTTATCCTAAAGACAATATTTAAAGTAAAGTAACAAACAAGCAACAGTACAGTTTTTCCTTATAGCACTGACTATGATATATTTTTAAAAGTGGAAAACAAACTAAGTATCTGACATTAGAATAGCTTAGTAAACTATGGTACATCAACAAAGTAAAATATGAGGAATTAAAATGATAATTAGGGCTGGGCCTGGTGGCTAACACCTATAATCCCAGCACTTCAGGAGGCTGAGGCAGGAGGATCATTTGAGCCCAGAAGTTTGAGGCTGCAGTGAGCTATGATCATGGCACTGCACTCCAGCCTGCGTGACAGAGTGAGACCCTCTCTCTAAATACATGCACACACACACACACACACACACACACAATGGTTTGTATTTAAATTGGATAGAATGTATTACTAATAATAGTTATAGCTGTAATGAGTTTGTGCTGGGGACCATAAACTTGTTATCCAATTTCTAATTTAATCCTCCACAATAGCAATGGGGTAGGACCATTATCTCCATTTTCTAAATAAAGAAACTGAGGCTTAAAGAGGCTAATCATATAAGTTCTCAAGGCAAATAAATGGCTCAGATGAAAATTTCTTTTTTTTTTGAGATGGAGTTTTGCTCTTGTTGCCCAGACTGGAGTGCAATGGCGCAATCTCGGCTCACTGCAACCGCTGCCTCCTGGGTTCAAGTGATTCTCCTGCCTCAGCCTCCTGAGTAGCTGGGATTACAGGCATGCGCCACCACGCCCAGCTAATTTTGTATTTTTAGTAGAAACGTGGTTTCTCCATGTTGGTCAGGCTGGTCTCGAACTCCCGACCTCAGGTGATCCGTGCGTCTCGGCCTCCCAAAGTGCTGGGATTACAGGCGTGAGCCACCGCGCCCGGCTCAGATGAAAATTTCTTGAGATGCTCTCTGAAAAAGGTGTCTGTAGTCAGATACATTTCAGAATGACTTCATTCTAAATTCCATCTCTGGGAGAATCACCATGTATATTAGTGTCACAGGTTCCTTAAGGTGTTGCTTTGCCAGGCAGAAACCTCTGTGGTCAGCGGCACCTTCCGCCTGAGTATTGCTTGCACCCACTGGGCTCATTCCGCCCACTCTGTCCGGCAGGCTGTATTCAGCTGACGCTACCAGCCGGGATCCCATACCTGCTAAACGCAAACCAGGCGCAGAGCTGCGAGGATTGTGTAGGTGAGCAAGTGCGGAGTCCACCCACTGTGCACAGCCAGGCGTGCTGGCTGCTGCAGCAGGGCAAGCAGCTCCAAGTGCCAGCACAGGTGCTGGCCCCGTGCAAGGCTGTGGCTGAACCAGATGTACTGCACGCAGCTTCTGCTGCAGGCACCCGTACCTGGACAAAGGGAATGCAGTGGCACCTGGAAGCCTGGAGACAGCAGGATCCGTAGAACCCCAAAGAGAGTGTCACAGTCCTGGCTCGGAGTGCCCCTAGGTCTGGGCTCCCCAGAAGGCCACAGCTCTTCTCTCCTTCTCGTTGCGCAATGTGGCGAGTGTGTGTGTGTGTGTGTGTGTGTGTGTGTGTGTGTGTGTCGGGGGGTTCATGTTTCAGCCCTGTTTCTATTACAGCTTTTTTTTTTTTTTAAGATGGAGTCTCGCTCTGTCACCCAGATAGAGTGCCGTGGCGCAATCTCAGCTCACTGCAACCTCCGCCTCCTGGGTTCAAGCAATTCTCGTGCCTCACCCTTCCAACTAGCTGAGATTACAGGCACACGCCACCATGCCTGACTAATTTTTGTATTTTTAATAGAGACAGGGTCTCACCATGTTGGCCAGGCTGGTCTTGAACTCCTGACCTCAAGTGATCCACCCACGTAGGCCTTCCAAAGTGCTGGGATTACAGGAGTGAGCCTCTGCACCCAGCCTGTTACAGCTCTTTTAGTCCTGCCATTTAGTGGGTCCTGAGTTCTTGTCCTGCATCCAGGAAGAATGAGGTATACAGACAACTGTAGGGTGAGCAAGGTGGAGAGGAGCTTCATTGAGCAGCAGAACAGTTCTCAGGAGACCCAAAGTGGGTAGCTCCTGGCCAGGCATGGTGGCTCATGCCTGTTATCCCAGCACTTTGGGAGGCTGAGATGGGAGGATCACTTGAGGCCAGTAATTCAAGACCAAAGTGGGTAGCTCCTTTCCACAGGCAAGTTGTCCTGTCAAGTGTCCAGCTCTCAGTGGAGAGGAGACCCACAGTGATTATCTTCTCTCTGCAGGCAGGTTGTTCAGTAGTCTGTCTGAGTCTGTCTGAGTCTGGGTTTTTTTTTTTTTTTGGAGATGGAGTCTTGCTCTGTCGCCCAGGCTGGAGTGCAGTGGCGCCATCTCGGCTCACTGCAAGCTCCACCTCCCAGGTTCACGCCATTCTCCTGCCTCAGCCTCCCGAGTAGCTGGAACTACAGGTGCCCACCACCACGCCCAGCTAATTTTTTGTATTTTTAGTAGAGATGGGTTTTCACCGTTTTAGCCAGGATGGTCTCGATCTCCTGACCTTGTGATCCACCCACCTCGGCCTCCCAAAGTGCTAGGATTACAGGCATGAGCCACCACGCCTGGCCGAGTCTGGGGGTTTTTGTGGGCTTCAGAGGGGAGGAAATGCATGCTAATTGGTCCATGGGTGGCCATGGGCAGGCCCGAAAAAAACACCATAAGTTCTCACTCCAGTCAACGGAACTGATAGCGTGGCCACCAGGCTTCAGGCCATCCCTGGCTTGAAGGTGGGGCTTCACTGGTACCTGCCTTTTTCTGCCCAGGAGCCTGTCTGCCTCCTGCTGCCATCACTCTGCCATCCATGGTGCCCATGGCACCCAGGCTGTTCATGCCAAAGAGCGCCTCCAGGCCTACACCAAACTGCCTCCAGCCCCCACTCAGCCTCCCTCCCATGCTCATTAGGCGCCCACAGTCTGAAGGGGGCTGAGGCAGCAGGTGTGTCAGTGTTGTCTTGAGCATGTGCACACCTGGCCAGGTTGTGACAGCACCTGGGCTTGGCCTCACCTTTGCTCTGAAGTTGGAGCAGGCACCAGGAGTGGGGAGAGGCCAGGCAGTGGGAGCAGGCACATCCAAGACTGTGGGGGGCAGGGGGCCTGCCTGGTCCCTGAGAGTTCCGGGATACTGGATTCCACATCTGCGATTGGGCAGCTGCAGCTGTGCCCCAGAGGGCAGGGCTCCCACCCTTCCAACCAAAACGGGGCAGGGCTCCCATCTGTTCTTGGCTCCCTGGCTCTGAGGGGTGTGCAGCCCTGTCGGCGCCTCCCTCAGCGTCATGATAGCAGCCACTCCAGACAGGCTACCACTGCCATCATTATTATAGTTACTTAATGTTTTGAGAAGTCTGGCCATTAAGAATGCAGCTTGAGCTGGTTCAACCACAACTTTTCAAAGTGTATTTGCCCACGAAACCATTAATCTGTAGTGGTGAATGTGGTGGTGTCCCCTGTAACCCTGCAGTCCTACTTCCTACTCCCTATCCCTCTCCCTTATCCTGCTGAGCTGTTATCCTGCTCAGCTCATGGAGCACTGAAAAATTCTTGAGAGGGCCAGTTCTGAAGAGCACACTCTGTATATCACCTTCTGAACTGCTAATGTGGATTTAAAACCAAGAAACAGGCTGGGCATGGTGGCTCATGCCTGTAACCCCAGCACTTTGGGAGGCCGAGGTCAAGGCAGGCAGATCACCTGAGGTCAGGAGTTCAAGATTAACCTGGCCAACATGGTGAAACCCCATCTCTACTAAAATGCAAAAACTAGCTGGGCTTGGTGGCTCATGCCACCGGGGTGGCTGAGGTGGGAGAATTGCTTGAACCCAGGAGGTAGAGGTTGCAGTGAGCCAAGATCACGCCACTGCACTCCAGCCTGGGTGACAGAGTGAGGCTCCATTTCAAAAAATAAAATAAAATAAAAAATAAAACCAACAAACAGAAATATAAGGCAGCTGCTCTACAAACCTCAAGAGCTAAAATATATGAAGAACATGAGGAAGTCAAGCTCTTCTGCATTGTTTCAAACCCATATCTCTTGAATTCTCTTTTAATTTACAATGGTTCCTTCTTCCCATTTTTCATGCCATTTATTTGTCAAATAAACAAGATTTTGTGTGTATGGATACAAGTTCATTTAAAAAAGTTTTTTATTATGAAAAAAGGTGGCTCACACCTGTAATCTCAGTGCTTTAGAAGGCCAAGGTGAGAGGATTGCTTGAAACCAGGAGTTCCAGACCACAGTGTGTAGACAGTGAGACCCCTGTCTCTATAAAAGTTTTTTTTAATTTTCTGGGTGTGGTGATGCATGCCTATAGTCCCAGCTACTTGGGAAGCTGAGGTGGGAGGATTGCTTGAGCATAGGAGTCCAAAGCAGCAGTGAGCTATGATCATACCACTGTACTCCAGTCTGGGGATAGAGTGAGACCCTGTTTGTTTTTTAAAAAAAAAAGGCTTTTTATATGAAAAAGTCATACATAGACATAAACTGAGAGAATGATGTAATGTGTCCCCATTTACCCACAACTCAGCGTTTTTTTTTGCTTTTTTTTTTTTAATGACAGGGTCTCACTCTGTTGCTCAGACTGGAGTGCAGTGGCAGTCACAGCTAGTTGCAGCCTGGGCCCACACCCAGCTTTGACAATTATCAACTCATGGTCAATCTACTTTCATTTACGTCCCCACCTGTTTCACTTTATCCATACATATTTTTGCATGTCTCTCTACAAGATAAATACTATTTTTTCTAAATATAACACAATATTTTTTATCATACTTTAATATTATCTCCAAAATCAGGCACCCATTGTGCTCAATTCAAGAGATGCAGACAAAATCCACAGCTGTTCAGCAGGCTAATTGGTAAACTACACTTTTGTGTCAGAAGTGCTTGCCCCTACTTCTCTCCCAGAAAAAGTAGGAGTATATTTGCTTCAGGCACCTTCCATCTGCTGAGAGCACACTTGTTCAGTCTCAGCTTTGGTCTTTGTAATCAAACCGTTCAGCAGGGAAGACTAATGTTGGGGGTGGGAGGAGAGAGAGAGAGGGGACATTCAGGTAGTGTGGTCCTCCACCACCCTGGGATCCATTCCTAAATGTGTCAGCCTTCCCCATCTCTTACCCTCTTGCTTCTAGTTGTATTTTTGTTTGTTTGTTTGTTGTTTTTTTGAGATGGAGTCCCACTCTGTCACCCAGGCTGGAGTGCAGTGGCACGATCTCGGCTCACTGCAACCTCCGCCCCTAGGTTGAAGCGATTCTTTTGCCTCAGCCTCCAGAGTAGCTGGGATTACAGATGCACACCACCATGCCCAACTAATTTTTTTGTATTTTTAGTAGACACCTGCCAGGCTGGTCTCAAACTCCTGTCCTCAGGTGATCTGCCCACGTTGGCCTCCCAAAGTGCCGGATTACAGGCATGCACCACCATGCCCAGCCTACTTGTATGTTTTAAAGTGATTCAAGCATCTTTATTTGATGTGTGAGCCATTCTGTACTATGACATAGCCTAGGATAGCATGCCTGGGAGAATGCTTGAAAGTTACCATTCCATCAATTTAATTTCCCATATTCTAGATGAAAATCTAGGCAATCTGATTCCAAAGCCTGTTATCTTAAGAACTATGTGACATGGTTTGGTTGTGTCCCCACCCAAATCTCATCTTGAATTCCTACTGTTGTGGGAGGAACCCTGTAGGAGGTAATTGAATCATTGGGGCAGGTCTTTCCCATGCTGTTCTCATGATAGTGAATAAGTCTCATGAGATCTGATAATTATATAAAAAATGGGAGTTTCCCTGCACAAGCTGTCTTCTCTTGTCTGCCACACGTGAGACATGCCTTTCACCTTTTGCCATGATTGTGAGGCTTCTCCAGCCACGTGGAACTGTAAGTCCAATAAATCTCTTTCTTTTGTACGTCTTTATCAGCAGCATGAAAACCAACTAATACAGTAAATTGGTGCCAGCAGAGTGGGGTGCTGCTGAAAAGATACCCAAAAATGTGGAAGTTACTTTGGAACTAGGTAGCAGGAAAAGGTGGGAACAGTTCAGAGGGCTCAGAAGAAGACAGGAAAATGTGGGAAAGTTTGGAACTCCCTAGAGACTTGTTGAATGGCTTTGACCAAAATGCTGATAATGATATGAACAATGAAATTTGGGCTGAGGTGGTCTCACACAGAGATGAAGAACTTGTTGGGAACTGGAGTGATATGGTTTGGCTGTGTCCCCATTCGTATCTCAACTTGAATTCTATCTCCCAGAATTACCACGTGTTGTGGGAGGGACCCAGGGGGAGGTAATTGAATCATGGGGGCCGGTCTTTCCTGTGCTATTCTTGTGATAGTGAACAAGTCTCATGAGATCTGATGGGTTTATCAGGGTTTCTGCTTTTGCTTTATCTTAATTTTCTCTTGCTGCCATGACATAAGAAGTGCCTTTCACCTCCTGCCATGATTCTGAGGCCTCCCCAGCCACATGGAACTGGAAGTCCAATTCAACCTTTTTTTTTTTTTTCCAAGACGAAGTCTTGCTCTGTTGCCCAGGCTGGAGTGCTGTGGCACAAACTTGGCTCACTGCAACCTCTGCCTCTTGGGTTCAAGCAATTCTCCTGCCTCAGCCTCCCGAGTAGCTAGGATTATAGGCACACATCACCATGCCTGGCTAATTTTTGTATTTTTAGTAGAGATGGGGTTTCACCATGTTGGCCAGGCTGAGCTTGACCTCCTGACCTCGTGATCCACCCACCTCGGCCTCCCAAAGTGCTGGGATTACAGGCATGAGCCACCACGCCAGGCCCAATTAAACCTTTTTTTGTTCCCAGTTTCACATATATCTTTATCAGCAGTGTGAAAACAAACTAATACATCGGTGCCAGTAGAGTGGGGCATTGCTGACAAGATACCCAAAAATGTGGAAGTGACTTTGGAATTGGATAAAAGGTAGAGGTTGTAACAGTTTGGAGGGCTCAGAAGAAGACAGGATAATGTGGGAAAGTTTGGAACCTCCTAGAGATTTGTTTAATGGCTTTGACAAAAATGCTGATAATGATATGAACAATAAAGTCCAGGCTGAGGTGGTCTCAGATGGAGATTAGGAACTTGTTGGGAAGTGGAGCAAAGGTGACTCTTGTTATGTTTTAGCAAGACTGGCAGCATTTTGCCCCTGCCCTAGAGATCTGTGGAACTTTGAACTTGAGAGAGATGATTTAGTGTATCTGGAAGAAGAAATTTCTAAGCAGCAAAGCATTCAAGAGGTGACTTGGGTGCTGTTAAAGGCATTCCATTTTACAAGGTAACCAGAGCAAAGAAGTTTGGAAAATTTGCAGCCTGACAATGCAATAGAAAAGAAAATCCCAGCTGGGTGGGGTGGCTCACACCTGTAATCCCAGCATCTTGGGAGGCTAAAGTGGGTGGATCACCTGAGGTCGGGAGATCGAGACCAGCCTGACCAACATGGAGAAATCCCATCTCTACTAAAAATAAAAATTAGCCAGGCATGGTGACGCATGCCTGTAATCCCAGTTACTCAGGAGGGTGAGGCAGGAGAATTTTTTGAACCTGGGAGGCGGAGATTGCAGTGAGCCGAGATGGCACCATTGTACTCCAGCCTGGGCAACAAGAGTGAAATTCCATCTCAAAAAAAAGAAAGAAAGAAAAAAGAGAATCCCATTTTCTGAGGAGAAATTCAAGCCCGTTGCTGCAGAAATCTGCCTAAGTATTGAGGTGCCAAATGTTAATCATGAAGACAATGGAGAAAATGTCCAAGGCCTGTCAGAGACCTTTGTGGCAGCCCCTCTCAACACAGGCCCAGAGGTTTAGGAGGAAAAAATGGTTTTGTGGGCCGGGCCCAGGGTCCCCATGCTGTGTGCAGCCTAGGGGCTTGGTGCCCTGCATCCCAGCCACTCCAGCTGTGACTAAAAGGGGCCAAGGTCCAGTTCCGGCTGTTGCTTCAGAGGGTGGAAGCCCCGAGCCTTAGCAGATTCCATGTGGTGTTGAGGCTGTGGGCACACAGAAATCAAGAATTGAGGTTTGGGAAGCTCTGCCTAGATTTCAGAGGATGTAAGGAGAACAGCTTGATGCCCACACAGATGTTTGCTTCATCATGTTGGGGGGGTCCTCATGGAGAACCTCTGCTAGGGCACTGCAGAAGGGGAATGTGGGGTTGGAGCCCCCACACACAGTCCCTACTGGGGCACTGCCCAGTGGAGCTGTGAGAAGAGGGTCACCATCCTCCAGACCCCAGAATGGTGGATTCACTGACAGCTTGCACTGTGTGCAAGAGAGGGAAAGGGCACTTTCTATAAATCCAGGTAGGAAGATGAGTGTTAAGACCATACAAGTAGTCACAAGGAACTTGAGGAAAACAAGGCATTCTAAGTGAAGTGCTAGAATGAGATACAACATACATGGAATGGATAGATTAGAATTTTTGTTCAAAGTAGTTTGCTGAAAAATCCTACAAACAATTATGAACTCAGTAACAATTAATACATTTAACAATTAGATTGTAGCTTCTAAATAAAGTTTCTTACTAACAGGAACCAAACTTCTTGGAGAAATGGCTAACTGCAAGTCTGAAACAGGAAATAAGCAAGATGAACTCTGGACCATCTTATTCTACTAGAAAGCAAGGAAGCCATCAGAGATTCAGGGTCCTGTTAACATGACTTAGAGAAATTTGAAGACATTCTCACTAGTCAGAGTTGGGACATTTTAAGCATCAATAAGAATAATAGCTGTACTTAATGAAAACACATTAAATAGGTGTAAATATTAAGTGCAAAATTCTACTTTAAAAATCTCATTGGTCATTTTTGGAGAATGCTAGAAAACCAACTCATTATTTTGAGTATTAAATAAAAGGAAGGAATCAAACACTTCTGAAAAGTCGACTATGGGTATGAGAGAAAACTTCGTAGTTTTTTTAATGAAAACTGGAAGGCGGGACCTCAATAATTTGCATCCTTGAACATTAATTAGGATACAGACCATTCTGTCCTGTGCTGTTAATAGTTTATTAAATTCTATAAACTACTGGAATAGGGAAGAATGCTTTTATTGTACTTTTAACAAATTTTTCCTGCAGATTCATCACCTCAGGTAGCCATGCAATAACTGTTAATAGATTATGACAAAGATAGAGAAAGAGGCCTCATCGTAAATAAACAAAGCATTTTAGTCTCTTCTAACAGATTGCAACCCATTAATCATTTGTGTTAACTTTCCAGGGAAACCTCCATTTAAATATGGATTTATCTGCTTCACAAGTTTCATTAAGGGTCATTATTCTTTATATATTTATATTAATAATTAGAGGAGAGAAAAATATTACAGCATGAGTTTTTTGAGTTTTTTTTTTTTTAGATGGAGTTTTGCTGTTGTTGCCTAGGCTGGAGTGCAATGGTGCCATCTCGGCTCACTGCCACCTCTGCCTCCTGGGTTCAAGTGATTCTCTTGCCTCAGCCTCTCGAGTAGCTGGGATTACAGGCATGTGCCACCACACCCGGCTAATTTTGTATTTTTATTTTTTATTATTTTTATTTATTTACTTTTTTTTTTTTTTTTTGAGACAGAGTTTTGCTGTTGTTGCCCAGGCTGGAGTGCAATGGTGCGATCTCGGCTCACCACAACCTCCGCCTCCCAGTTTCAAGCTATTCTCCTGCCTCAGCCTCCTGAGTAGCTGGGATTACAGGCATGTGTCACCACGTCCAGCTAATTTTGTATTTTTAGTAGAGATGGGGTTTCTCCATGTTGGTCAGGCTGGTCTTGAACTCCTGACCTCAGGTGATCCGCCCGCCTTGGCCTCCCAAAGTGCTGGGATTACAGGCGTGAGCCACTGTACCTGGCTAAGTTTGTATTTTTAGTAGAAACGGGGTTTTTCCATGTTGGTCAGGCTGGTCTCGAACACCCGACCTCAGGTGATCCGCCCACCTTGGGCTCCCAAAGTGCTGGGATTACAGGCATGAGCCACCCCTCCCAGTAATATACTCTTTATAACCTCACTACAACCACTTCAGATAGGCATTATTATTCACACTTTAAGGGTGGAGAAACTGAAGCTCAGGGAAGTTAGGTAACTTGTGCCAGGTCACACAGCAAGTTAAATACTGGAGCTGGGTTTGGAAACTGAACAGTCTGTCTCTAGGGCTGAACATTTACCTATTAAGCTATTATCTCAACTGCAAGTTTGATCATAAGACAGAAGATTTACTTACTAATTAAGATGCACAAATGGGTAGGTTAGAGATTTTGGCTTTAGTCCTTACTCTGATGTTTTAGCCAACTTTCTTTGTGACTCATTTTTTTTTTTTAACCTGTCAAATGGGAAAATAGCACGTATCTATTGTATGCAACCTATTTTTACCTATCTTTATTATTATGATAATAGATGTTAAAGTACTTTGAAAAGACAAATACTATACAAATGCAAAGTGCTACTACGATTATTTTTCTAAATAACAGAGGGCACTACACCTGTCTCCTGTCTTGGTGGGGTCAAGGTCTAGACTGACATTCTAATTCAACAAACATTTCCTTCCTTCTTTCTTTCTTTCTTTCTTTTTTTTTTTTTTTTTGAGACAGGGTCTCAGTCTGTCACCCAGGCTGGCTGGAATACAGTGGTGCAATCTCGGCTCACTGCAGCCTCAACAGCCCAAGCTCCAGCGAACTTCCCACCTCAGCTTCCTGAGTAGCTGTGGGTTACAGTAGCTTCCCGAGTAGCACCCGGATAATTTTTTTTTTTTTTTTGAGATGGAGTCTCGCTCTGGAGGCTCTGTCGCCCTGGCTGGAGTGCAGTGGCACAATCTCTGCTCACTGCAACCTCTGCCTCCTGGGTTTAAGCGATTCTTCCTTCTCAGCCTCCTGAGTAGTTGGGACTACAGACGACTGCCACCACACCCGGCTAATTTTTGTATTTTTAGTAGAGACAGGGTTTCACTATATTGGCCAGGCTGGTCTCGAACTCCTGACCCTGTGATCCACCCACCTTGGCCTCCCAACGTGCTGGGATTACAGGCATGAGCCGCCACGCCTGGCCGCACCCGGCTAGTTTTTTCAATTATTTGTAGAGGTGGTATTTCGCCATGTTGCTCAGGCTGGTCTCAAACTCCTGGGGTCAAGCTACCCGCCCGCCTCAGCCTTCCAAAGTGCTGGGATTATAGGCGTGAGGCCCCACGCCTGGCTAACAAACACTTCTTAAGTGTCTTCTATGAACCTAGCAAGTGCTTGGCACTGCTTCTGTGGAGTGTACAGCCCCAAGTGGAAGACAAACAAATACACAATTATACAAATATGATAAAGTTCTACATTGTGTCTTGAAGGAAATAAACACCTTGTTAGGAAAGCGAATGAGAGAGTGGACTTGGAGGAAACGACTTTTTCTCCCCTGGGGGAGGGAAGAGTGGAAAACATGGAGAGGGGAATGCTGTGCATGAGTCAAGGTGGGAGAGATACCAGCCCAAGGCTGGGTCATTCAGGGCCTTGGGGGCCCTGTATTGGGCTTTGTACTTTATCCCAAGTGCAACAGAAAATCCTTTTTTTTTTTTTTTTTACTTTTTTTTTTTCTACTCTTGTTGCCCAGGCGGGAGTGCTGCAGTGGCGCAATCTCAGCTCACTGCAACGTCTCCCTCCCGGGTTCAAGCGATTCATTCCCCTGCCTCCCAAGTAGCTGGGATTGCAGGCGCCCACCACCACCCCCAGCTAATTTTTGTATTTTTAGCAGAGACGGAGTTCACCATGTTGGCCAGACTGGTCTGGGACCCCTGACCTCAAATGATCCGCCCACCTCGGCCTCCCAAAGTGCTGGGATTACAGACGTGAGCCACCGCGCCCGGCCAGAAAATCCTAAGGGGTTAGGAGCTGAGGCCTAGAATGGTCAAAGAGTTGGAGGTGTTTGCAAAAGTGATTTCATTGATGACCCGTGATGTCTGGGCTGAAAAGGGGAGAGTGAAGAGAGGAGGGGACTGCAGGGTAGAGAGAAAGCAGCAGGTCTTGGACTGAAGAGCTTGGTAAGCTGAAAGGACTGTTGCTGCGGGGGTTACTTGAGAGCATGGAAGGAGAGGAGAGGGTGTTTGAATGAGTGAGGAAGGCTGTGAAGTTTCTGGTCCATGTTGTGATCACGGGAGTGGGTAGTGGTAACAGAGCAGAAGGAAGTGTAGCTGGGAATGCGAAGTGAGAAAGCTAAAAGGCCAGAATGGCTTGACAGAACCAGAGAGCAAGTTCCAATTCACGGGAGGCTCCAGCTTCTGGGTTTTGTACAGGCCTGACCCCTGCTGGTAAATTCTGGTAGAAGCCCAGGAAGCCACGCTGCTCGCTTAGGAGAACCCTGAGAAGTGTGGTAACAGCGGTCACAGGCAGCAAAGGAAGAGGGCTGTTTTTACTTAGACATAACATTTTCACTTTTGAAATGTCTCTGCCAGTTTTAGGCTCAGAATGTCCTCACAACTAAAGCATTCTTTGTAAATAATCCCCAGCTCATGTTATCAAATGATGAAAATGCAATGTATGAATAATAGGGAGAAAAATTTATCCGTGAATTGTCTTTTCACTTTCTTAGTAAAGTATAACACATATGTAATAAAATGCACACATCTCAACTGTAGAGCTAGATGAAACTGTAGAAATGTATAAGCCCATTACATAACAAATGTAATCATCACCCAGATTAAGTTAGAGCATATTCCAGTAGATCTCCCCAAAACCTCCCTCTTGTCCACTCACTACTTACCCTACTATCTTGACTTCTAACAGCATAGATTAGTTTTGCCTGTTGTTGAAAGTCATATAAATGGAATCAAACAGTATGCATTCTTTCGTATTTTGTTTCTTTTTTTTTTTTTTGAGATTGAGTCTCGCTCTGTCACCCAGGCTGGAGTGCAGTGGTGCGATCTCGGCTCACTACAACCTCCACCTCCCGGGTTCAAGCGATTCTCCTGCCTCAGCCTCCCAAGTAGCTGGGATTACAGGCGCATGCCACCACCCCCAGCTAATTTTTTGTATTTTTAGTAGAGATGGGGTTTCACCGTGTTAGCCAGGATGGTCTTGATCTGCTGACCTTGTGATCCGCCCGCCTCAGCCTCCCAAAGTGCTGGGATTACAGGCGTGAGCCACCGCGCCTTGCCTGTATTTTGTTTCTTTGACTTAACATATGCCTGTGAAGTTTACTCACATTGTGGTAGTAGTTCATTCTTTTTTTAAAAAATTGCATTAAAAAATATGCTACCATTATTTATCCATTCTTTTTTTTTTTTTTTTTTTTTTGAGACAAGGTCTTGCTCTGTCACCCAGGCTGGAGGGCAGTGGTGGGATCTCAGTTCACTGCAACCTCCACCTCCCAGCCTCAAGCAATCCTCCCACCTAAGCCTCCCAAGTAGTAGCTGGGACTACAAGTGTGCACCATGACAACTGGCTAATTTTTGTGGTTTTTTTTTGGCTAGAGATGGGGTTTTGCCATGTTGCCCAGGCTGGTCTTAAACTTCTGGGCTCAAGCAATTCTCCCAGCTCAGCCTCCCAAAGTGCTAGGGTTACAGATGTGAGCCACTGTGCCCGGCCCACTATTTATCCATTCTATTGCTGATTAAAATTTGGATTGTTTCCAGATTATGACTATTATGCTGCTATGGCCATCCATCCATATGTCTTCTGTTAATTGTATGTTTGTGTGTATATATGTATATATGTATTGTGTATGTGTATGTATACACACATACATATGTGTACAGGTATGTATGTCTATATACACACATACACACACATGCACACATATACACACACACACATATGTTTGGTTAGTTGCCAGGTCACTTTAAGTAGGCAACAGAAACGACCTCAAGAGAACCCCTTGGAGAATCTGACTTGAGGTCCTTGGAGTTTGTGTAGTACAGAGATGAGTTCTGAAAACATTCTCCAGGCCAAAGTGGCCAGTGGTGGCAGAGTAGAGAGGGCTGTGTTACATGTGGACTACATGCCCTCTGAGGATGGGGCAAAGCACGGGTGGTTCTTATGGACCAAATATAGATCCTGGGTCCCTCTTGGATCCTTCCCTAGAAAGACCATGGGATCCCAAAAGAGAGGTGGCCTGAAAGATGACAGGGAGCGGTCATAATGGCAGTCAGATGAGGGGCATTACCAGGAATCTCTGAGGAACTCAAGGAGGGGCAGCCCTGGGATCTCTATCCCCTAGGGGGCACCTTCATGCGGTACTTGTCAATAAGATCTTTCTGTCCCTTCCTGTCCCAGAAGAGGAGCTGGAGACTACATAGTGAGGGCTGGGGAAGAGGAGGAGAGCCACAGTGGGAAAAGAGGACCAGAAGCTATCCATGCCTTCTCCCCAACTGTCGGCTTCCCAGCCTGAAGCAGCTCAGAGCTGGGAGACTGACAGAAGCTCCAAATCAGGTAAGGATGTGGAGTTGTGATTAAGACACTAATCTAAATATTTAATTACTAAAATATCCCTGATAAAATCTTCTGCCCCAAAACTTGCCTCCCCTGCAGAATTCCTCACTTCACCTAATCGCAACTCCATCCCTCCAGTTGCTCAGGTTCACAGCCATCAAGTGATCCTTCTGTTTTCATTCACATCCCATATTCCATGCATGAGAAAATCCTGCCATCTCTACTTCAGTATGCTTCATGTTCTGAAATGGGAGAGTGGTCGAGTAAGTTTTTGGTGTTTACGGTATTTTGGATGTCCTGAATTATTCATTGTTGACCAACACTCAGGAACTAAGCTTGTAGGTTTTCTGATTTCCTTATGTATTTATTTATTTATTTATTGAGACAGGAATCTTACTCTGTCACCTAGGCTGCAGTGCAGTGGCATGATCTCGGCTCACTGCAGCTTCAACCTCCTGAGCTCAAGCAATCCTCCTGCCTCAGCCTCCCCAGTAGCTGGGACTACAGGCATGTGCCACCAATGCCTGGCTAATTTTTTGAGGAGACGAGGTTTCGCCGTGTTTGCCCAGGCTGGTGTTGAACTCCTGGACTCAAGTGATCTGCCCACCTCAGCCTCCCAAAGTGTTGGGATTGAGCCACAGGAGTGAGGCACTGTACCTGTCCTCATTTTCTTTAATCTATTGGTTTACTTAAGTTTTTTCCCTTGAATTTGAAAATATTTCCTGATGTTCGTAGGTTTTCTAAGTTTACAAAGAAATGCTCTGTCCCTCTGTAGTACACACATGTGCCACTAAAGGCTAAATCTTCAAAATAAAGAGCCAAACCCAAGGAGATAACTAATAACTCATTGAAGTGAAATGATTGTGGTTGCTACTAATTCACATCCCACACAATCCAATACAAAGAAATTGTTGGGACTGCATGCATGTGGGCTTCTGGATGGTGACCTGTGCATCTGTTCCTCTTGCCTGCTCAAACGTCTTTCTTCCTAGAAGAAGACAGGGTCTAGACATCAGTAAATTGGCAAAATGGGCCATTCCAACACTTGCTTCCCACAGAAACATCAATTTGAACAACTATCCATGCATGAAAATACCTTCACAAGCACTAAGGATACCAGGTGAGAGATTACAGCATCTGAATGTAGTGCAGAAATAAGAAAAGACTCCTGTAATCCCAGCACTTTGGGAGGCCGAGGCAGGTGGATCACGAGGTCAGGAGATCGAGACCATCCTAGCTAACATGGTGAAACCCTGTCTCTACTAAAAATACAAAAAATTAGCTGGGCATGGTGGTGGGTGCCTGTAGTCCCAGCTACTCAGGAGGATGAGGCAGGAGGATGGCGTGAACCCGGGAGGCGGAGGTTGCAGTGAGCCGAGATCGTGCCACTGCACTCCAGCCTGGGCGACAAAGCGAGACTCTGTCTCAAAAAAGAAAAAGAAAAAGAAAAGACATATTGAGGAGGGTAGGAAGGACAGTTTTGCATTATCCATATCACCCCTGCCTCAACCTCAGTCAGCATAATGTGGCCAGGTATACCCTCCACTTAGGGGAAGGAGAGGGAAATAAGCAACAAACTTTGTCTCAGTCCTCAACACTAGGGCCACCCCAGTAAAATGCAGTGGTCAAGCCCACATGGTCCTAGATTCCAGATCAATACCCACAGATTGGGCCTCAGGCCTGCCCCAGTGCCAGGAAAATCCCACAGCCTTGGACTCCAGGCCTGCCTGGGAGACTCAGTCTCCAGGCCCATCCCACCACCAGGCCAGCCCCCACAGTCCTAGTCATCAGGCTGCACCCTGGACCCAGCTTCTATGCCTTTTCCTTGTGGATACATGCTCTAAGCCTATCTAGTGCCAGGCCAGCCCCTGCAGCCCCAGGTTTCAGACCTGCTCCAGATTCCAGGCCAGCCCAGAGCCAGGTGCACCCAGACAGCCCCAGGCTTCCGGCCCACTCCAGTGCCACGTCAGTACTCCTGACCTCAGGCATCAGGCCAGCATTCGTGGACATATGCTCCAGGTCTGCCCAGTACCAGGCTAGCCCATGCAGTCCCACCCTCCAGACTGGCCACCGCAGCTCCATACCCCAGCAGGTATAAGGAGCAGTCTTGCTCCAGCAGACTCAGGGTCCAGGCCATCCCAGTAGACCCCAGTGTTGAGCCAGCTCCCACAAACCCAGACTCCAGGACCATCACTGCCGACCCGGGTTATAGGCTGGCCCCCAAGGCCTCAGGACTCAGGCTAGCCCTCACAGACCTACCCTCTTGGCCACACCTAACCTCCAGCATGGCACCCACAGACCCAGGTTCCAGACTAGTCCCCATGATACCAGGCTAGCACTCATTATCCCAGGATCCAGACTGGCCCCTGTGGATCCAGGCTGCATCCAAGATCTCTAGCACCAGGCCAGCCACAGGCTGTAGGCTAATCTCAATGGCTCCAGTGGCCAGTGGATCCAGTGCCCGGGTCTGCTCTACCAGGCCCAGGAGCCAGGCCAATCCCAGTAGACACCAGTACCAGGCTCAACCCCACAGACTAAGGCTCTAAGACCATCCCTGCAGACCAGGCACCAGGCCCATCCCAGAGTATGGCCAGCCCCTGTACACTCAGGCTCAAGGTCCACCTCAGTGCTAGATCAGCTCCTGTGGATCCCGGTTTTATGCTCAACCAATAAGTCCATTCCAGTGGATCCAGGTTCCAGGCCTAACTCATAAACCTAGGTACCAAGCCCACCCACCAGCTGATCTAGGCACCAGGCTAGCTTGCCTGAGGTCTTGAACAGTAAGCCCATCTGCAGACCATGCCAGATGGCCTGCTCACAATCTCTGGATGAACTGATTGGCAAAGGACTTTCCCAGACAAAGTCAGTCTGCAAAGACCAGAATAAGTCCCTACTTCTTCAAGTGCACAGGCACCAATGTGTGACCACCAGCATCAATAAGAACCAAGGAGGCTGGGCCCAGTGGCTCACACCTATAATCCCAGCACTTTGGGAGACCAAAGCTGGAGGATTAGGTGAGCCTAGAGTTCAAGATCAGTCTGGGCAAATAGTAAAATCCTGTCTTTACAAAAATACAAAAATTAGCTGAGTGTGGTGGCACATATCTGTAGTTCCAGCTACTTGGGAAGCTAAGGTGGGAGGATCCCTGGAGCCCAGGAGGTCGAGGCTGCAGTGGGCCATGATCATGCTACTGCACTCCAGCCTGGGCAACAGAGTGAGACCCTATCTCAAAGAAGAATAACAACAACAACAGCCAGGGAAAAGCGACACCACTAAAGGAATGAAATAAAGCATCAGTAACTGTCTATAAAGAAATGGAAGATTTATGAACTGTAAAACAAAGACTTCAAAATAAGAAAGCTCAGTGAACTTCAAGAAAACACAGAGAAGCAATTCAATGAAAATAGGAAAAAAAAATAGATGACCAATGTGAGAAATTTAACAGAGATTGAAAATATGTTTTAAAAAATCAAACAAATTCTGGAGCTAAGAAACACAATGAATGAAATTTAAAAATGCAATAGAGGGCACCAACAAAATAATTGATCTAGCAGAAGAAAGAATCTATGGATTCAAAGACAGGTTATTTGAAAATATACAGTCAGAGGGGGAAAAAAGAATGAAAAGGAACGAAGAAAGCTTACAAGATGTATGGGATAGCATCAAAAGAGCAAATATTTTAATTATTGGATTTTTTTTTTTTTTGAGATGGAGTTTCACTCCTGTCACCCAGGCTGGAATGTAATGGCACAATCTTGGTTCACTGCAACCTCTGCCTCCAGGGTTCAAGCGATTCTCCTGCCTCAGCCTCCCAAGTAGCTGGGATTACAGATGGCCGCCACCATACCTGGCTAATTTTGGTATTTTTAGTAGAGACAGGGTTTCACCACATTGGCCAGGCTGGTCTTGAACTCCTGACCTCAGGTGATCTGCCCACCTCGGCCTCCCAAAGTGCTGGGATTACAGGCATGAGCCACCATGTCTGGCCACAAATTATTAGATTTTAAGAAGGAGAAAAAAGAGACAAAGGGCCAGAAATCTTATTTAAATAAATAATAGCAGGTAAATTTTTCAAATCTGGTGAAAGATATAATATCCTGGTAGTGGAAGGTAAAAAGTCTCCAATCAGATTCAATTTGAACACAACTACATGAAGACATAGTCAAACTGTTGAAAAGCAAAGACAGAGAGGATACAGAAAGCAGCAAGCAAAAAGAAGCAAGTCACTTATAGGGGAGTTATCATAAGGCTAGCAGCAGATTTTTCAGCAGACACTTTACAGGTCAAAACAGAGAAGAATGATGTATTCAAAGTGCTGAAGGAAAAAACTGCCAAGCAAGAATATTTTAGCCAGTAAAGCTATCCTTCAGAAACAAAGGAGAGATAAAGATCTTCTTAGACAAACAAAGCTGAGAGAGTTTATCACCACCAGACCTGTCTTATAAGAAATGCTAAAAGGAACTGTTCAAGTTGAAAGAAAAAAACTAATTAGTAGCATGAAACATTTAGAAGTATAAAACTCACTGGTAAAAGTAGGTACACAGTTCAAATTAAAAATACTCTCATACTGAAATTGTGGTATGTGAATCACTTATAGCTTTACTACAAAGATTAAAAGACAAAAGTATTAAAATAATTACCAATAATTTATTAAGAGACACACAATATCAAAAGATGTAAATTGTGACATCAAAAGCATAAAATGGGGGAATAGTGGAATAAAAGTTTAGAGTTTTTTATGTGATCAAAGTTAAGTTGTTAACAGCATAAAATAGCCCTATTATAACTATAAGATATTTTATGTAAGCCTTATGGTAACCACAAAGTGAAAAGTTATGGTAGATACACAAAACATAAAAAGTGAGGAATCAAAGTATACCTCCAGAGAAAATCACTTAATCACAAAGGAAGACAGCAAGAGAGAAGAAAGGAACCAAGAATCTACAAAACCAGAAAACGATTAACAAAATGGCAGTAGTAAGTCTTTACCCATCAATAATTACCTCAAATGTAAATGGATTAAATTGTCCAATCAAAAGCCAGAGTGGCTGAATGGATTAAAAAAAACACACAACAACAAGATCCAACTATATGCTGCTTACAAGAGACTCACTTCACCTTTAAGGACACAAGTAGGCTGAAAGTTATGAAATGGAAACCAAAGGGAGCAAGGCAGCTATACTTGTGTAAGATAAAACAGACTTTAAGTCTAAAACTGTAAAGAGATCAAAAAGGTCATTATATAATGACAAAGGTGTTAATTCACCATGAAAATATTACACATGATGTAAATATATACACACCCAACATCAGAGCACCTAAATGTATAAAGAAAATTATTAATAAATATCTGAAAGGAAAGAAGAGACTGAAATAGTAATAATGGACTTCAACAACCCCACTTTCAGCAATGGATAGATCAGATCGTCCAGACAGAAAATCAATAAGAAAACACTGGACTTAAACTACACTTTTGACCAAACGGCCCTAACAGATATTTACAGAACATTCTACCCAATCAGCCGGGCATGGTAGCTCCTGCCTGTAATCCCAGAACTTTGGGAGGCTGAGGTGAGTGGATCACTTGAATCCAGGAGTTCAAGACCAGCCTGACCAACATGGCAAAACCCCATCTGTACTAAAAATACAAAAATTAGCTGGGCATGGTGGCACATGCCTGTAATCCCAGCTAATCAGGAGGCTGAGACATGAGAATTGTTTGAACCCAAGAGGTGGAGGTTGCAGTGAGCCAAGATCATGCTGCTGTACTCCAGCCTGGGCAACAGAGTGAGATGCTGTCTCAAAAAATAAAAAAGAACATTCTACCCAACTGCCAAAGAATACACATGCTTCTCAAGCACATGTGGAATGTTTTCCAGGACAGATATAAGTTAGGCCACAAAACAAGTCTTGACAAATTTAAGAAGACTGGCTAACACGGTGAAACCCCGTCTCTACTAAAAATACAAAAAATTAGCCGGGCGAGGTGGTGGGCGCCTGTAGTCCCAGCTATGTGGGAGGCTGAGGCAGGAGAATGGTGTGAACCCCGAGGGGCAGAGCCTACAGTGAGCCGGGATCATGCCACTGCACTCCAGCCTGGGTGACAGCAAGACTCCGCCTCAAAAAAAAAAAAAAAAAAGGCTGAAATCATATCAAGTCTTTTTCCAACCACAATGGTATGAAACTAGAAATCAATAACAGGAGGAATTTTGGAAAATTCACAAATACATGGAAATTAAGCAACATGCTCCTGAGTAATTAATGGGCCAAAGAATAAATTAAAAGGAAAATTTAAAAATATGTTGAAAAATAAAACAAAAATACCTTGAGACAAACAAAAATGAACATACAACGTATGTTCAAAACTTATAGAATACAGCAAAACCACTTCTAAGAGGGAAGTTTACAGCAATAATCACCTACATCAAAAAAGAAGACAGATCTAGGCCGGGCGCAGTGGCTCATGCCTGTAATCCCGGCACTTTGGGAGGCCGAGGCGGGCAGATCACAAGGTCAGGAGATCGAGACCATCCTGGCTAACACAGTGAAACCCTATCTCTACTAAAAGTACCAAAAAAAAAAATTAGCCAGGCGTGGTGGCGGGCGCCTGTAGTCCCAGCTACTTGGGAGGCTGAGGCAGGAGAATGGCGTGAGCCCAGGAGGCAGAACTTGCAGTGAGCCGAGATCACGCCACTGCACTCCAGCCTGGGTGACAGAGCGAGACCCTGTCTCAAAAAAAAAAAAAAAAAAAAAAAAAGACAGATCTGAAATATGCAATTAATGTTACACCTCAACGAACTAAAAAAAGATGAAGACCTTCCTTCCTTCCTTCCTTCCTCCCTCCCTCCCTCCCTTCCTTCCTTCCTTCCTTCCTCTCTCTCTCTCTCTCTCTTTCTTTCTTTTCCCTCTATGGCCCAGGCTGCAATCTACTCAGCTCGCTGCTGCCCCGCACCACGGACTGCCTGTGACTGCCGGCGCTCGCCACCTGCTTTTTCTCCTTTCCCTGCAGGCGCGGTTTCGCCATCTTGGCCACGCTGGTCTCCAGCTCCTGAGCCCGAGTGCTTTGCACGCCTCCCGAGGTGCTGGGACTGCAGACGGAGTCTCGCTCACCCGGGCTGGAGTGCGGTGGCGTGGTCTTGGCTCGCGGCAACCTCCGCCTCCCAGCCACCTCCCTTGGCCTACCAGTGTGCTGGGATTGCAGCCCCTGCCCGGCCGCCGCCCCGTCTGGGAGGTGAGGAGCGCCTCTGCCCGGCTGCCCCGTCTGGGAAGTGAGGAGCGCCTCTGCCCGGCCACCCATTGTCTGGGAAGTGAGGAGCGCCTCTGCCCGGCCGCCCCGTCTGGGAAGTGAGGAGCACCTCTGCCCGGCCGCCCCGTCCGGGAAGAAGCGAGGAGCGCCTCTGCCCGGCCACCCAT
>NW_026652290.1:59360680-59394614 GCF_009828535.3 Hylobates moloch | reverse complement strand
GAAGTGAGGAGCGCCTCTGCCCGGCCGCCCTGTCTGGGAAGAAATGAGGAGCACCTCTGACCGGCCGCCCCGTCTGGGAAGAAGTGAGGAGCACCTCTGCCCGGCCGCCCCATCTGGGAAGAAGTGAGGAGCGCCTCTGCCCGGCCGCCCCGTCTGGGATGTGGGGAGCGCCTCTGCCCGACCGCCCCGTCTGGGAGGTCTACCACGGAGGCCAGAAGCAATGTGGGGGCTGGACGTGGTGGCTCACGCCTGTGGTCCCGGCACTCTGGGGGGCCGAGGCGGGTTAATCACTTCAGGCTAGGAGTTCGAGACCAGTCTGGCCAACATGGCGAAACATGAAAAATACAACAGACAAACCAACCAACCAACTCAGTGACAACAAAACAGGTCTACCCTGGAGTCATACTCTAATTTTTTCTGTTTTCCTCCCTTTCTGATCCTTTATCCCACTTTCTTTTTCTTCCTCTTCCTTCTCCTTCGTCAAATAGAGGATTGAGTTATTATCACTGATCCATATAAAGTCCCTCTCTCATTTATTTTAATTCCCACCCCCCATTTCTATTCCCCGACTTCCCATGTGCAACCTTCCTAATATGTTTGATACGCATCTTTTTGTTTGTATGTATTATTAGAAAATGTTTATTGTTTTTGTGTGCAAAAAAAAATTAATAAAAAAAGAAAAAAAAAGATGAAGAAACTAAGCACAAAGTTAGTAGAAGGAAGGCAATAATAAAGATCAGAGCAGAAATAAATAGAGACTAGAAAAAATAGAAAAAAATCAATAAAACTGAGTTGGTTTTTTGAAAAAGATAAAATCAACAAACCTTTAGCTAGGTTAAGAAAAAAGGAGAAAACACTCAAATAAATAACATCAGAAATGAAAGAGGAGACATTACAACCGATACCATGGGAATACAAAAGATCGTAGGAGACTACTGCAAATAATTATATACCAACAAATTGGGCACCTAAAAGAAGTGGATAGGCTAGGCGCGGTGGCTCACACCTGTAATCCCAGCACTTTGGGAGGCCGAGGCGGGCAGATCATGAGGTCAGGACATCGAGACCATCCTGGCCAACATGGTGAAACCCCGTCTCTACTAAAATACAAAAAATAAGCCGGGCATGGTGGTGCACATCTGTAGTTCCAGCTATTCAGGAGGCTGAGGCAGGAGAATTGCTTGAACCCAGGAGGTGGAGGTTGCAGCGAGCTGAGATAGTGCCACTGCACTCCAGCCTGGCAACAGGGCGAAACTCCATCTCAAAAAAAAAAAAAAAAAAAAAAAAAGGATAAATTCCTAGACACATAAAACTTTCCCAGACTGAATCGTGAAGAAATAGAAAATCTGAATAGACCAATAATAAGTAAGGAGATGGAATCAGTAATAAAACATCCTCCATCAAAGAAAAGCCCAGGACCTGATAGTTTCAATGCTAAACTCTACCAAACACTTAAAAAACTAATATCAATCCTTCTCAAACTCTTCCAAAAAGCTGAAGAAGAGATAATAACTCCAAACTCATTTTACAAGGCCAGCATTACCCTGATACCAAAGACAGACAAGGACACTACAAGAAAAGAAAATTATAAGCCAATATTCCTGATAAACATAGATGCAAAGATCCTCAACAAAATACTAGCAGATTTAATTCAACAGCACATTAAAAGAATCATTCACCATGATTAAGTGGGATGTATCCCAGGGCTGCAAGGATGGTTCAACATATGCAGACATATAAATGTGATATGCCATATTAAGAGAATATACAAAAACCATATGATCATCTCAATAGCTGCAGAAAAAGCATTTGACAAAATTCAATATCATTTTATGATAAAAACTCTCAACAAATTAGGTATAGAAGGAATATACCACACCGCAATAATGACTGTATATGACAAACACACAGCTAACATCACATTCAGCAGTGAAAAGTTGAAAGCTTTTCTTTTAAGATCAGGAACAAGTCAATGGCCGGGTGCGGTGGCACACACCTATAATCTCAGCACTTTGGGAGGTCGAGGCAGGTGGATCATTTGAGCTTAGGAGTTTGAGACCAGCCTGAGCAACATGGTGAAATGCTGTCTCTACAAAAAAATACAAAAATTAGACAAGCATGGTGGTGCGTGCCTGTAGTCCCACCTACTCAGGAGGCTGAGGTGGGAGGATCATTTGAGCCCGGGAGATTGAGGCTGCAGTGAGCCATGATCATGCCATTGAACTCTAGCCTGGGTGACAGTGAGACCCTGTCTCAAAAAAAAAAAAAAAAAAAAAAGAGAGAGAACACATCAAGGATGCCCACTCTTGCCACTTCTGTTCAACATAGTACTAGAAGTCCTAGTCAGCCCAATTAGGCAAGAGAATGAAATAAATGGCATCAATACTAGTCAAGGTTCTCCAGAAGGACAGAACTAAGAGTATATATGTATATATAAAAGGGAGTTTATTAGGAAGAATTGGCTCACACAATTAAAAGACAATGTCCCACTGTAGGCCATCTGCAAGCTGGGAAAAGAGAAGCTGGTAGCATGGCTCAGTCCAAGTCTGAAAGCCTCAAAACTAGGGAAGCCAACAGTGCAGCCCTCAATCTGAGGCCGAAGGCCTGGGAACCCCTGGAAGGCCACTAGTGCAAATCCTAAAGTCCAAAGGCCCGAGAACCTGGAGTCTGATAAGCAAGGGGAGGAGGATAGGAAGCAAAGCATCCTGCATTGAAAGAGAGAGAGAGAGAGAGTGAGAAGACTCAGCCAGCTGCTTATCCCCCTTCTCCCACCTGCTTTGTTCAAGCTGCACTGGCAACCAATTAGATGGTGCCCACCCACACTGAGAATGGGTCTTCCCGTCCTAGTCTACTGATTGAAACGTCAATCTCCTCTGGCAACACCCTCAACAGATGCACCCAGAAACAGTGCTTCACCAGCCATCTAGGTATCCCTCAATTCAGTCAAGTTGACACCTAATATTAACCATCACAAGCTCACCCCTTGTCAACTTGGCACCCATATACCTTAAATCATACACCTTAAATCATACTTAATCTCCATATAAAGACAATAACAAGGTCATAATTCCACCTAACATAATGCAACTGTCCTTCATATTTCCAAAAATGTACTAGTCCCTAATGTAAATACTAGTGCCTAAAATTAACAATGTTTAATTGCTGACATAAAGTCAATAAATGTTACGTTACATGATAAAGAAACAAGAAAGGGGCCAGGCATGGTGGCACATGCCCGTGGTAGCAGCTACTCAAGAGGCTGAGGTAAAAGGATTGCTTGAGCTCAAGAGTTCAAGACCAACCTGGGTCACATAGGGAGACTCCATCTCTACAAAAAAAGAATTTTTTTTTTAATTAGCCAGATGTGATGGTGTACACCTGTGGTCCCAGCTACTCAGGAAGCTGAGGTAAGAGGATTGCTTGAGCCCAGGAGGTTGAGGCTACAGTGAGCCGTAATTGTGTCACTGCACCCCAGCCTGAGTGACAGAGGAGACTGGTCTCAAAAAATAAAATAGAATAAAATAAATTAAATTAAGAAAGGAAATAAAACAAAGACATTTGCTTAATACAGGTGTATATATGCACAATACTTTGTTTGTTTGTTTTGAGACAGAGTCTCGCTCTGTCACCCAGGCTGGAGTGCAGTGGCATGATCTTGGCTCACTGCAACCTCTGCCTCCCGAGTTCAAGCAATTCTCCTGCCTCAGCCTCTGGAGTAGCTGGGATTACAGGTGTGTGCCATTACGCCTGGCTAATTTTTGCATTTTTTGGTAAAGACAGGATTTCACCACGTTGGCCAGGTTGGTCTTGACTCCTAGACTCAAGTGATCCACCCCACTTCGCCTGCCAAAGTGCTGGAATTACAGGTGTGAGCCACCACGCCCAGCCCACAGATGTATTCTTTTTTTTTTTTTTTTTTTTGTGAGACAGAGTCTCGCTCTGTCGCCCTGGCTGGAGTGCAGTGGCACGATCTCGGCTCACTGCAAGCTCCCCCTCCCGGGTTCACGCCATTCTTCTGCCTCAGCCTTCTGAGTAGCTGGGATTACAGGCGCCCGCCACCATGCCTGGCTAATTTTTGTATTTTTAGTAGAGATGGGGTTTCCCATTTTGACCAGGCTGGTCTCAAACTTCTGACCTCAGTGATCTTCCTGCCTTGGCCTTCAAAAGTGCTGGGATTACAGACATGAGCCCCTGCGCCCAGCCAATGATACCAGTTTCTTACTGCTGCCTTCCACTGAGTAGGTCACATGAAAGATTTCTGTCTTAGTTGTCATGTGACTGCTGCATCTCGTGGAAAAACAAAAGCAAAAGGAATTGGTTATACAGGATAAATAACATATATTCTGGGCAGATGATCTCAACCCAGTAGATGAGAGTTTGATTTAGACATAAACTGCTTATGAATATGGGTTTTTTTGTTTTTTTGTTTTTGTTTTTTGAGTCAGGGTCTCACTCTGTCACCCAGGTTGGAGTGCAGTGGCCCTATTTTGGCTCAATGCAGGCTCGAACTCCTGGGCTCAAGTGATCTACCTTAGTCTTCCAAGTAGCTGGGACTACAGGTATGCACAACCACACTCAGCTAATTTATTTTATTTTGTAGATACAGGGTATTGTTATATCGTTCAGGCTGGTCTCAAATTCCTGGCCTTAGGCAATTCTCCCACCTCAGCCTCCCAAAATGCTGAGATTACAGGTGTGAGCCACTGTGTCCATCCAAATATGGGGTTTCTAAAACAAATATAATGTCTTAACACCTTAACTTAGAGTTTCATTGTGTTTTATAATCATCACTGTTATGTTTAAATCTAATTAAGTCCATCTAATAAAGGAGAAATACATGTTTGTGTCTGGTGTTGATAAATATAAAAACAGTAAGCTATGGCTTTAAAATGAACATTTTGTTTTCATGAAAATGCTGGTTAATCCAGCCAACAGAATTATGTGCAAAAGTATTGAGCATATGATAGTTATTCATTTACAAATGAAAACTGTTTTCCCCCCAAAACTTCAGTTACTTTAATTATTCTAAGATAAAATTCAAGGGATTCTACTGCAAACTGCAGCATGAAATGCTCCACTGAACTGTTCTTCAGTGAAACAACTATAACTGGTGGAGATTACAAAAAATAAAAAAAAATAAATAAATAAACCCACTCATTTGAAGTCCTTGAAAGTTTTCTCAAAGTCATACAGCAAATGAAGAAACATTTATTCAAGGAAATCTATTAAATTTCCTTATGAGCTGTAAGAGTTTGTGACACTTGAGCCACAACCTGATTCTGATACAGAACAGCTGGGCTCCCAACTAAACTCCACCCTCAAGCCTGGAACCTTGGCCCTCAGTGAAAGCAGCTGACCCCATTTTCCCACCCAAATGATTGCCTTTTTGCCCCACCCTGCCCCCTATCCTGTGCCCATAAAAACCAGACCAGCTGGCAGAAAAAAGAGAAGAAAAGAGCAACACAAGCGGCTGAGCGGCAGGGGTACAAACTGCTGAGACGTGAGCAGAAAAGCAGCAACTGGGCATCAGAGACTATGGATAAACATAGCTAACTTCAGATGGTGTAGTTTCAGAGGGGAGCCCAGCCAGAGATGGCTGGGCTTCGGGGAAAGATCACCTTCTTCTTGCACCATCCCCTTTCCACCTCCTCTTCTGTCGAGAGCCACTTCCACTGCTTGATAAAGTCTTCTGCATTCATCATCGTTCAAACAGCTTGTATAACCTGATTCTTCTTAGACACCAAACAAGAACTTGGGTGTCAAAAATGGCAGATGCGGGAGGCTGTCACGCTGAGCCTTCACTGAGCTGTTAACTCTTAGCCATCCACAGACTGCAGGCTGAGTGAAACGAGCCACTCCAGTTCCTGCCCATGAAGGGGGTCAAGGTCAAAGGAAATATCCCATCTCAATTCCTCTCTCCCCTCCTCCAGCTCAGCTTGATAGAAACTCCACTCCAGGCAGGTTAGACCAAGAAGACAGCTACCTTTCTCTTCAGTTCCCAGTCAATGGATACAACATCTCACCAAGAGTGCCACCAGCATCCCTCATCTCCTTCAGCTATGAGTTGCAGAAGCTAAATTCCTGAGTGTGGCTAAGAAGTTGAAGGCTTCTTTCCTCTACCTAGCACTTACTCATAGGTGGAGGCTCTACTCCAGGCACAGCAGGCTGAGAAAGATGGAGCCCCTACTGCCCTTACCCCAGATAACTTTTAGGGTGGAGGTTTCACACTGAAGAGGCAGGATAAGAAGACCAGAGGCCACCATCCTCATCTAGCATCATGTTTGTAAAGGATGATTGTCATTCATGCCCCCAGCTCCAGAGCAGTGGCTCGGAAATATTGGCTAGGAGGATAAACCATCTATAAGAAAGTTCCAAAACCCTCCCTAAGGAACTGACTTTATTTGAATGGGCAGAAGAAAGAATCAACAAACTTGAAGACAGATCAATAAAGATTTTGTAAACAAACAAGAAAAAAAAAAACAGAAAAAAAATGAAGAAAATAGAGCACGGCCACAGGAGAAACTGAAAAACTGAGACATTATTAAGCATCCTGACATATGTCAAATGAAAGTAGCAG
The DNA here is from genome assembly GCF_009828535.3 of Hylobates moloch. Taxonomy (NCBI): domain Eukaryota; kingdom Metazoa; phylum Chordata; class Mammalia; order Primates; family Hylobatidae; genus Hylobates; species Hylobates moloch. The sequence continues at coordinate 59,388,037 of NW_026652290.1, read as the reverse complement.
AAAAAGAGGAAAGAAGGGACCTGAAAAAATATTCAAATGTCTGGACGCAGTGGCTTATGCCTGTAATCACAGCACTTTGGGAAGCTGAGGTGGGTGGATCACAAGGTCGAGAGATCGAGACCATCCTGGCCAACATGTTGAAACCCCATCTCTACTAAAAATACAAAAATTAGCTGGGCGTGGCAGTGCATGCCTGTAACCCCAGCTACTTGGGAGGCTGAGGCAGGAGAATCGCTTGAACCCAGGAGGCGGAGATTGCAGTGAGCCGAGATTGTGCCACTGCACTCCAGTCTGGCGACAGAGCTAGACTCTGTCTCAAAAAACAAAACAAAACAAAACAAACAACAACAAAAAAGAATTAATGGTTAAAAGCTCCCTACATTAGATGAAAAACATTAATTTATATATCCAAGCAGTTCAAAGAACTCCAAGTAGGATAAATGCAAAGAGATCACACCAAAACACATAGTTGTAAAGTTGCTAAAAGACAAACAGAAAATCTTGAAAGCAGCAAAAGAAAAGCAACTTGTCATGAACAAAGGAAACCTAATTAGATTAACAACTGGGCTGGGCACAGTGGCTCACACCTGTAATCCCAGCACTTTCGGGGGCCAAGGCAGGTGGATCACTTAAGGTCAGGAGTTCAAGCGCAGCCTGGCTAATGTGGCGAAACCCCATCTGTACTAAAAATACAAAAATTAGCTGGACATAGTGGCACATGCCTGTAATCCCAGTTACTTGAGAGGATGAGGCACAAGAATCGCTTGAACCCAGGAAGTGGAGGTTGCAGTGAGCTGAGATCGCGCCACTGCATTCCAGCCTGGGTGACAGAGAAAGACTCTGTCTGAAAAAATAAAAAATAAGATTAACAACTACTTCTCGTTTGAAACAATAGAGGCCAGAAAGTAGTGGAATGATATATTCAAATTGCCTAGTGTCAACCAAGAATTTTATATCCAGGAAAAATATCTTTCAAAAATGAAGACAAAATAATAACATTTCAAAATAAACAGGCTGGTGTGGTGGCTCACACCCATGGTCCCAATACTTTGGGAGGCCAAGGTCAGAAGATCACTTGTAGCCAGGAGTTTGAGACCAGCATGGGCAACATAGCAAGACTACCTCTCTACAAAAAAAAATTAGCCAGGCATGGTGGCATGTGCTTATAGTCCTAGCTACTGAGGAGGCTAAGGCAGGAGGAACATTTGCATCCAGGAATTTAAGGCTGCATTGAGCTATGATCACACCACTGCAATCCAGCCTGAGCAACAGAGCAGGACTGTCTCTAAAAAAAAAAAAAAAAAAAAAAAAAAGATAATCATAAATGAAAACATGTAATTCATTGTTAGCAGACCCTTCTTACAAGAAATATTAAAGAAAGTTTTTCAAACTGAAAGCAAGTGACTCCAGAGAATAACTCAAATCCACATGAAAAAATAAACAGTACTGATAAAGGTAATTATGTAATTATCTTTAAAAAGGATAAATTTACATTACTTCACCTTCTCTTAACTGATTTTAAAGGAAATGTATAAAACAATATGTATATTATTTGATCTATACCATGTAAAAATGTGTTATATTTTACAATAGTAGCACAAAGTAGGTGGTAGAAGCAAGCTTTATGGAGTAAAAAAAATTGTACCACATGGTAACGCTAATCCACAGGAACAAATGAATACACAAGAAATGGTAAATAAGAAGGTTAATAGGCTGGGTATGGTGGGTCACACTCATAATCCCAATCCTTTGGGAGGCTGAGGTGGGAGGATCACTTGAGGCCAGGAGTTCAAGACCAGGCTGGGCAGCATAACGAGACCTTTGTCTCTATAAAAATATATTTTTTAAAAATCAGCTGGGAATGGTGGCACTTGCCTATAATCCTAGCCACCCAGGAGGCTGAGGTAGGAGGATCACTTGAGCCCAGGAGTTCAAAGCTGTAGTAAGCAATGATCACACCACCTCATTCCAACTTGGGTGATGAGAGAGATGCCATCTCTTTAAAAAAAAAATGGTTTTAAGCTTAATAAAATAAACTCTGAATATATACCTGTTCTCTTCTTTCTCCTCTTAACTTCCTTACCAGACATAAAAACATATAAAGTAATAGTTATAACAATATATTTGGGGTTCATATCATATACAGATATATACGAGAATAATAGTACAAAGGGGGACAAAAGTAGACATATGTAGGAGTAACATTTCTCTATCTTAATGGAATTGAGTTAGTATAAGTCTGAAGTAGGTTTTTTTGTTTGTTTGTTTTGAGATGGAGTCTCTGTCGCCCAGGCTGGAGTGCAGTGATGCAATCTCAGCTCACTGAAACCTCTGCCTCACGGGCTCAAGTGATTCTCTTGCCTCAGCCTCCCAAGTAGCTAGGATTACAGGCACCGGCCACCACACTCGGCTAATTTTTGTATTTTTAGTAGAGACGGGGTTTCACCATGTTGGTCAGACTGGTCTTGAACTCCTGACCTCAAGTGATCCGCCCACCCCAGCTTCCCAAAGTGCTGGGATTATAGGCATGAGCCACCGTGCCCAGCTCAGAAGTAGATTTTGATAAGTTAAGATGTATGCAGTAAGCCCTAGACCAATTGCTAAGGCAGTAATTCAAAAAAATCTGTCAAAAAAAGTAAAGAAATTAAAATATTGCACTAGAAAATATTCACTTAATGCAAGCAATAGCAGTGAAAGAGCAGTTGGGGAACAAAAAAAGTGAGACATATAGAAAATAAAAAGTAAAATGGCAGACGCAAAAGTATCAATAGTAACATTAGAAGTGAATGAGTTAAATAATTTAATCAAAGACAGACATTAGGCTGGTCTGGTGGTAGTGGGTTATCAGAACTTATTAACATTAGTGTCACTAAAGTTAGTATACAACCCCCAAGTGCTAAATTTGACTGGCTTAAAAAAAAAAAAAAAAGACAAAAGGCAGACATTGTCAGACTAGATTAAAAAAAAGATCTAAGTATATGCTATCCAATTTTAGATTCAAATATGCAAATAAGAAACTGAGTGGTACCAGCCTGGGCAACATAATGAGACCTTGTCTCTACCAAAAATACAAAAAATTAGCCTGGTGTGGTGGCAAGTGCCTGTAGTCCCAGCTACTCAGGGGGCTGAGGTGGGAGGATCACTTGAGACCAGAAGGTGGAGGCTTCAGTGAGCCAAGATCACACCACCGCATTCCAGTCTAGGCAACAGAGTGAGACCCCATCTCAAAAAAAAAAAAAAAAAAAAAAAAAAAAAAAAGTGGTTCAGACAAAAATAGGCATTAAAACAAAAGTTACTTGAGATAAACAAGAACATTTTATAATGCTAAAAGAGTGAATCCATTAGGAAAATATAACAATTAGAATTAGAAATATTTATGCACCTGCGATCCTATTTTATATATTTATATATATATATTGTTTTAGCCCACGGTTCCTGGCTCATAACTCCCATAACCTTTATTACAGTCTTTGTCATAATGTTGGGATGTTTTAGGCCTCATAAGTAGGCCTCAGGAAACAAAAATCTCTGTCTGATCTTATCCCATCCTCCTTTTACCTGCCCAAGGCAGGACTCTAATCTAATTGTGTATCAAAAGATGCTTATTCCAGAGAATGTCCTGCCCCATACCCTGGAGGAAGGAATGCTACACAGACAGGCCAAGAAAAGTCTGAACAGACAGGCCTTGTTGGGTTTAGATCATGTGCTTTCTGTCCAATAACATTTCTACACAGTTGTCAATCATGCCTATGTAACACAGCCTCTATAAAAACCCAAAAGGATGGGGTTCAGAGAGTTTCTGGAGAGGTAAACACGTGGAGGCTGTCACGAAGGTGACGGGCTCATCCACATGCTGGGAGGATGATGAACTCCCAACTCCAGGGGGACAGAAACTCCTATGCTCAAGGCCCTTCCAGGCCTCACCCTATGTATTGCTTCATCTGGCTGTTTATTTGTATACTTTAAAATATCCTTTTGGGCCAGGTGTGGTGGCTCATGCCTGTAATCCCAGTACTTTGGGAGGCTGAGGTGGGCAGATCACTTGAGGTCAGGAGTTCAAGACCAGCCTGGCCACCATGGTGAAACCCTGTCTCTACTAAAAATACAAAAATTAGCAGGACATGGTGGCAGGTGCCTGTAATCCCAGCTACTCAGGAGGCTGAGGTGGGAGAATCGCTTGAACCTGGGAGGCAGAGGTTGTGGTGAGCCGCCAGCTTGGGTGACAGAGTGAGAATTGTCTCTACAAAGTAATAAAAAATTAGTCAGGTGTGGTGGCATGTGCCTGTAGTCCTAGCTACTCTGTAGGCTGAGGCAGGAGAATCGCTTGAGCTCAGAAGGTTACAGCGAGCTATGCTGGCACCACTGCACTCTAAAGCCTGGGTGACAGGAAAAAAAAAAGGCAGTTGACTTCAGCCAGGTGTCAGGTCACTAAAACTTTTCATTTTTCTGTGCATGTCCCCAAATGACTGTAAAATTGCTGCAAGTATTGATTTTGGGGTTGCAAATAAATTTTAGCAAATAGACAAATTCACAATTCCAAATCTACAAATGAGAACAAACTGTTATTTAGGAATAAATTTAACAAAAGAAGTGTAAGACCAGTACTCTGAAAACCACAAGACATTGTTAAAAAAAATTAAAGAACATTTAACAGATGGAAAGATATCCCATAGCCATCAATCAGAAGCCTTAATATTGTTAAGAGATCTATCCTCCTCAAATTGATCTATAGTTTTAACTCAATCTCTATTAAAATTCTAGTTTGTTTCTTTGCAGAAATTGACAAACTGATCCTAAAATTAATACAGAAATTCGAGGGACTCAGAATAGCCAAAACAATCTTGAAAATGAATAATAAAATGGGAGGACCCACCTTTCCTGATTTCAAAATGTACTACAAAGCTACAGTAATTAATACAGTATGGTACCGGAATAAAGATAGATAGAGAGGTCAATTGAATATAATTAGGTGTCCAGAAATAAACTATTATATTTATGGTCAGTTGATTTTTGACATAGGAGCTAAGACAATTCAACAGGGAAAGAATAGTCTTCTCAGCAAATGGTGCTTGGACATCTGGATAGTCACACACGAAAGAATGAGGTTGGACTCTTATAAAAAACAATATACAAAAATTAACTCAAAATGGATCAAAGACTTAAATATAAGAGCTAAACTGTGAAACTATTATGGCTTCTTAAACATGATGTCTAAAGCATGAGCAACAAAAAATAAAATAGATAACGGGACTTTTACCTAGGATATATAACAAACTATTACAACTTAATAATAAAAAGACAAGGCCAGGCACAGTGGCTCACACCTGTAATCTCAGCACTTGGGAGGTCAAGGTGGGAAGATTGCTTGAGTCCAGCCTGTGCAACATAGTGAGACTTCAGCTCTACAAAAAATAAAATTAGCTAGGCACAGTGGCATGCACCTGTAGTCCCAGCTACTCAGGAGGCTGAGGTGGGAGAACTGCCTGAGCCTAGGATGTCAAGGCTGTGGTGGGCTGAGACTGCACCATTGCACTCCTGCCTGGGCAACAGAGCGAGACCCTGTCTCAAATAACAATAATAATAATAAGAAGAAAAATAACCTAATTAAAAATAGGCAAAGACTCTGAATGGACAGTTCTCTCAATAAAACACACAAATGACTGGAAGACACATGAAAAGATGCTCAATACCATTAGCTATTAGGTAATGTATATCAGGTAAATGTAAATGAAAACCACAATGAGATGCCACTTCACAGTTACTAGAATAGCTATAATAAAAAAAATAGATAATAACAAGTGTTGACAAGGATGTGGAAAAATTGGAGCCCTTCTACACTGCTGGTGTATAAAGTGTAGCCACTTTGGAAAATCGTCTGGCAGTTCCTGAAAAAGTTATACATGGAGTTATTACGTGATCCAGCAATTCTACTACTAGATATATATATAAGAGAAATGAGAAATAAAAGCATATGTCCATATGAAAACTTGTACAGCAGCATTATTTATAACAGCAAAAAAGTGGAAATGACCCAAATGTCCATCAACTGATGAATGGATAAATAAAATATAGTATACTCATACAATAGAATATTGTTCAGCAATAAAAAGACAGGAAGTACTGATACATACCACAACATGGATGAACTTTAAAAACACTACACCAAGTGAAAGAAACCAGCCACAAAAGGAGCCATATAGTATATTATTCCATTTATATAAAGTGTCCAAGACAGGGCCAGGCACAGTGGCTCATGCCTGTAATCCCAGTACTTTGGGAGGCTAAGGCAGGAGGATCACCTGAGGTCAGGAGCTCGAGACCAGCCTAATCGATATGATGAGACGCCGTCTCTACTAAAAATACAAAAATTAGCTGGGCGTGGTGGCATGTACCTATATTCCCAGCTACTCAGGAGGCTAAGACAGGAGAATCGCTTGAACCCGGGAGGCAGAGATTGCAGTGAGCCAAGATCGTGCCATTGCAGTCCAGCCTGGGCAACAAGAGCAAAACTCCATCTCAAAAAAAAAAAAAAATGTCCAGGACAGGCAAATTTAAAGAGACAGAAAGTATATTAGTAGTTGCCTAGGTCTCAGGGGATGGGGGAGTTAGCGGTGATGGCTAAGGGGTATGTGGTTTCATTTGGGGGTAATAAAATATTCTAAAATAGATTGTGGTGATGGTTGCACAACTCTGTGAACATACTAAAAGTCATCGAATTGTATACTTTAAATGGGTGAATTGCATGATATGCAAATTATATCTTAATAACTTTTTTTTTTTGTCAGAGTTGTGCTCTGTCACTCAGGCTGAAGTGCAGTGGCGCAATCTTGGCTCACTGCAACCCCCGCCTCCTGGGTTCAAGTGATTCTCCTGCTTCAGCCTCCTGAGCAGCTGGGACTACAGGCACCTGCCACCATGCCCAGCTAAATTTTTTTTTTTGAGTAAAGATGGGATTTCACCATGTTGGCCAGGCTAGTCTCGAGCTCTTGACCTCATGTGATCTGCCCGCCTTGGCCTCCCAAAGTTCTGGGATTACAGGCATGAGCCAAAAAAGCTATTTTTAAAAAACAGAAGTAAATGAGTTACAAATTTCCAAAAGGAAATTGATAAAATAATTCAAAATACCAAAGAAAATAGTGCTTGCAGGTAACTTTACCTAAAAGACAATGAGAAGCTTTGAAAAATTATTATTAATCCTGTAAGATGTTTGAACAGTGAGAATATTAAAAATATTGATAATGATATTTTTCTACTTGATCATTTTCTCTCTCTCCTTTTACTCTTACCAAATCACATTTTTATGTCTTTGTATGTCTTATGCTATATTGATTTCAAAATCCTTTTCATTTCAAACAGAATTCCATGAACAAAGGACATAGAAACAAATGAAAATAATTATTTTATTGTATATAATGTCTAAATTCAAATTACTACAAATTGACATAATATAAAAAATAATTCTATTTGCGAAGAAAAAACAAAACAGGGCTTCATCATTTGAATCTACTCTCAGAAAAACCTATAATGTATTAAAAAGTCTAACTTTTATCTCTTGTTTTATCTTTGAATTGGTTTCTTAGTGGGAATAACAACCCCAGGCAGCCAAATGAAGTTAAGGAAACTGTTTTTAAAAATCTACTTGTCTGTGCTGTCTGAGAATTATATATATGTCTTCTTTGATTAGATCTAAATTCTCTAATCAAATTAGGTGTTTTTATTTCTGAACTCTCCCTTTATCATTAGCAGCTGTCACAATTTCAGAGTTGTTAACAATATGGTTGTACTTTATGTAAGCCTTTTAACTTTAAGCTTATTTATATCAGTTCCTCTTACTCTAATAACACTTGAGAATTTATGTATGCTATATTTATTTTTTCCTCAATCCCATATATATCACTTTCATGCTTCTTTAAGTGATGTGCTGTAGAAACCAAAACTGATGCTAGGAAAACCTTATTAAACAAATAATATATTTTACTCTCTTTAAACCTTTTGTAGTTATTTTACATTATCTTCTCAGCTCATCCCAACTGATAAAATTCTTTCACTGAGGCTTAGGTCTTTGTTATTTTGAGATCAGGGCATTCAAGTATCAGGAACAGCTGAAAAATATATACGGAAGGAACGGAAAAGAAGGAAAGCAATGACAACATGAGCCTAGAAGGATGGAAAAGCATGTTCTGATTAATGGACACTGAGAAAGTAATTATTGAAAATGACAGAAAGGCATGCTGTTGGCATTGTGAAGCCTTTTTTCTCCATACAAGAACTAAGCGGCTCCAAGCTGAGAGATGGGAAAGATAACAAAACAAGAAAGCATACCAAAACAGAGAGAATGACAGCAGAAACAGGGAAGATTCGAAACAATGAGCAAAAAGTAACACAGAAGGCCACAAACAGGGAACAGAGGAGCAAAGAATCTGGTAGAGATAGTCCTGAGCAAAAGAAGTTGAACCTAGCCACCTCAGGAGAGAGGGAAAAAGGCAAAAATGGTGGAAAGGTGGCATAGGCCTCAGCCCAGGGAGGGTCAGGGGCCGAATGGGAAGGGAGGGAGTATCAGCACAAAACACTTTGATATTTTTAGCACTGAGGTTAGGACAACTCCATAGTTTGGGTTGAGGTGGAGAAAAGCAGATGGGGAAAAGGTTCATAGAGGGTTGTGATATTACTCATTTCTAATCCTAACATTTCTTTTATTATATGATCCCCACCCCCTTTATTACAGGAGTAATAAATTCAACAAAATTATAAAGATGGGAAATTGCATGCTGTAAGGGAGGAGAGGGAGTAGATGAATTTAGTTATAATGGAAGGTTCATGTAGGGGAGTGGTGCCAGGGAAGACTAGAAATCCACGGCAGAGGCAGATTGTGAGAGTCCTCAGATGTCAGGGCAAGGAACTGGGCTCCAGCAAGGAAGGAGTAAGGGAGGATTTTCAGCAAGTATGTGAAATGATGAACACAGTGTTTTAGGGAGATAAATTTACCAGCATAAGACACTCAGAATGGAGACGGAGGGAAGCCAGAGGCAAGAAAATTAGTTAGAAAGTTAAGGTGCTTATCGCAGAGAGCAAAGCCCTCAAAGATGTGTACATAAAGCAATTCTGCTTCTGGGAATTTATATCCTAAGGAAATACTTATGTACACAAAGATTTCACTACTAAAGATGCTTATTGCAATGTTGCTATAAAACGTTTATAAACACCTATAAAATTTTTCTGAAAATACTTTTAAAAGCAATCTTTAGCAGCTAAATCTTTGCACACATTCTTCATTATTTCTTTTTGCAGGAGGGCTGGGGGGGGGGGAAGGAGTTTTGTTCTTTTTGCCCAGGCTGGAATGCAGTGGCACAATTTCGGCTCACTGCAAGCTCCGCCTCCCGGGTTCAAGCAATTCTCCTGCCTCAGTCTCCCCAAGTAGCTTGTATTACAGGCATGTGCCACCATGCCCAGCTAATTTTTGTATTTTTAGTAGACACAGGGTTTCACCATGTTGATCAGGCTGGTCTCAAACTCCTGACCTCAGGTGATCCACCCACCTCAGCCTCCCAAAGTGCTGGGATTACAGGCATGAGCTAGTGCGCCTGACCCATTATTTCTTAAAGTTTTATCTATAAAAACTTCCAAACTTGCTAATAAAAATAAATCATTATGATCTTTTGATCCACAATACTAAAATGACTAACAAAAATATAGCTATATAGACACACACACACACACACACACACACACACACACACACACACACCAGCATGAACTTCTAAAGACAGAACTAACAATGCATTGCTCAAATGTATTGGTATTAAAATTGAGTTGAAACTACAGTCTCCTGTCGATATTGGACGTTTCTTCCATGATCACCACCTAAATTGCCATGGGAGCAGGGAAGACAGCATAAGGGAGCAGGGCAAGGAGGGTGAGAAAGCTTCAGAGGGGATGCTCTGGGGAAGTTACTTTATTTTTCTTATTTTTATATCTTATCTCTAAACTACACTGTAAATTCAATGAAAGTAGGGACATAATACCATCTGGATGAAGAATGAAAATGAGGCCAGGCCAGGTGACTCACTCCTGTAATCCCAGCACTCTTGGGAGGCTGAGGATTGTTTGAGCTCAGGAATTTGAGACCAGCCTGGGTTACACAGTGAGACCCTGCCTCTACTAAAAATTAAAAAAAAAAATTAGTCGGGTGTGGTGGCATGTGCCTGTAGTTCCAGCTACTCAGGAGGCTGAGGTGGGAGTTTGAGGCTGCAGTGAGCTATGATTATGCCACCGTACACCAGCTGGGAGTGAAGAGCGAGACTCTCTCAAAACTCTGTTTATATTTAGATTACCTAAACATGACTGTTGCAAGGGAGATGGAATTACCCTGATTGAATTAAACCAGTCAGAGACCTCTCCTGGAGCTAGAGATGGGGATCCATCCATATGCCCCCCAAGTCTTGTGGCTGCTACATTATGAGCAATGAGTGAATAGATGTTGGTAAAATGTATATATATATATATTTTTTTTTTTTTTTTGAGACAGAGTCTCATTCTGTCACCCAGGCTGGAGTGCAGTGGTGCCATCTCAGCTCACTGCAAGCTTCGCCTCCTGGGTTCATGCCATTTTCCTGCCTCAGCCTCCCGAGTACCTGGGACTATAGGCGCCTGCCACCACGCCCGGCTAATTTTTTGCATTTTTAGTAGAGACGGGGTTTCACCGTGTTAGCCAGGATGGTCTTGATCTCCTGACCTCGTGATCTGCCCGCCTCGGCCTCCCAAAGTGCTGGGATTACAGGCGTGAGCCACCATGCCCAGCCAGTAAAATGTATACTTTAAAGATGAAATTGAAGCTTATCATGGCAGAATTCAAATGTCAAGATAAACTGCAGTGTATTGTAATAAAACTTTGCAGACATGATCATGGAACAGCTGATAGTAATTTGAATAATCTTAAAAAATAGATTAAATATTGTTATAGACATTTGTAGACAATATTAAAAGGTGTGGGTGGGGATGGTAAGACATAGATGGGAGATCAACTGTATCAACAAATATATCAAACCAACCCGTTGGACAGTGGTTCTCAACTTCTGAGTATTAGTGAGGCATTTTAAAATACTACAGTTTTTTATAGCATATGTTACTAGATAAAAAGTGTTACTCAAAGTAATACTAAATAAGTCAGCAATAAATTATAAGGTAATGGCTACTGCAGGATAAACATGCATAACACTGTTTATAAAGAATTAGTATGTAGTGGACAGCTGTTGCTTTTACTTCTCAGCATCCATTCACCATTTTTCTGGGAAAACAGCATGCCAGAATGCCCTCAGAGAGCCACCCCTCCTCTCTTCTCAATCCTTGTGGTTTGAGGCTCGGGATGCACCCTAAATCAATAAGCAACTCCCAACCCCTTGGCTACAGATTGGTCCAATGATGAGCATGTGGCCCAAATCTGAACAATAAGAGTGAGGACTAAGAGGAGGTAGAGTAAGGTGGCCGAAGAGACACCTCCAGCAATTGTCCCCTCACAGGAACACCAAATTGAACAATTTTCCACACAAAAAAGCACCATCATAAGAACCAAAAATCAGGTGAGCAATCACAGTACCCGGCTTTAATATTACATTAAGAAAAGATATACTGAAGAAAGTAAGAAAGACAGTCTTGAATCACCTATAACACGCATCTCTCATCCCCCAGCAGCAGCCATATAGTGCAGAGGGAGACTCTGTGCCCTTGGGGACAGAGATTGTAGTGATTGTGAGACTTTATTGGAACTCAGTGCTGTCCTGTCACAGTAGAAAGCTACAAGGGGCAGAACCTAGCAGCCACCCATAGAGGAAGCATTTAGGCCAGTCCTAGCCAGAGGAAAATAGTCCAACCCAGCAGTCAGAACCTGAGTTCTGGCAAGGCCCACCACCATCAGCTAAAGTGCTCTGGGGTTCTAAATATAATTGAAAGGAAATCTAGGCCATAAGAACTGCAATTCCTGGGCAAGTCTTGGTGCTGTGCTGGGCTTAGAGCCAGCAGACTTGGGATGCATGCCACATAGTGAGACACCAGCTGGGGCAGCCAATAAAGTGCTTGCATCGCCTTTCCCCCAACCTCAGGCAGCACAGCTTGCAGCTCCAGGAGACATTCCTTCCCTCTGCTTGAGGAGAGGGGAGAGTAAAGAGGACTTTGTCTTGCAACTTGGGTACCAGCTCAGACACAGCAGGACAGGGCACCAGGTGGAGTCCTGAGGTCCCCATTCCAGGCCCTATTTCCTAGACAACATTTCTAGACACACCCTTGGCCAGAAGGGAACCCACTGCCTTGAAGAGAAGGGCCCATCCCTGGTAGAATTAATCACCTGCTGACTAAACGGTCCTTGGGCCCTGAATAATTAGCAGTGGTAGCCAGACAGTACTTGTCATGAGCCATGGGTGAAACTCAGAGCCATGCTAGCTTCAGGCATGACCCAACACATTCCTAGCTGTGGTGGCTACAGGGAGAGTCCCCTTCTCCTTGAGGAAAGGAAAGTGAACAGTAAAGGGGACTTTGTCGTGCAGCTTGGGCGCCAGCTCAGCCATGGTGGGGTAGAGCAACAAGTGGGCTCTTGGGGTCCCCAATTCCAGGTGTTGGTCCCTGGACAGCATTTATGGACCTGCCCTGGGCCAGAGGGGAGCCCACTGCCCTGATGGGAGAGACTCGGGCCTGGCAGCATTCATCAAAAGCTTATTGAAGACGCCTTAGGACTTGAATGAACATCAGGGGTAGCCAGGCAGTATTCACTGTGGGTTAGAGGCAGTTTTGGCCATAGGGAGAGATTCCCCTCCTTCAGGAAAGGGAAAAGAAGAATGGGAAGGACTTTGTCTTGTGGCTTTGGTGCCAACTCAGCCGCAGTAGAATAGAGCACCAGATAGATTCCTCAGGTTCACAACTCTAGGCTCTGGCTCCTAGATGGCATCTCCGGACCCACCTGGGGTTGGGGGGAGCTTGCTGCCCTGAAGGAAAGGACAAGCCTGGCTGGATTTGCCAGCTGCTGATTGTAGAGCCTTTGGGCCTTGAGTGAACATAGGCAGTAGCCAGGCAGTGGTCACTGCAGGCCTTGGGAATGACTCAGTGCTGTGCTGACTCTGGGTTTAACCCAGCACAGTCCCGGTGGTGGTGGCCACAGGGGTGCTTATGTCACCCTTCCCCCAGCTCCAGGCAGCTCAGCACAGAGAGAGAGAGAAAGACTCTGTTTAGGGGAAAATAAGGGAAGGGAACAAGAGTCTCTACCTGGTAATCCAGAGAATTCTCCTGGATCTTACCTAGATCATCAAGGAGGTACTTCTATAGGTCTACAGGATCCAAAATGTTACTGGGCTTGGGTGTCCCCTAAAGAAGATATGGCTACAGTGACCAAAGATATAGATCACAACATCCAAGTCTTTTTGAATACCCGAAAAGCCTTCCCCAAAAGGGTGGGTACGAATAAGCCCAGACTGCTTACAATAAATACCTAACTTCAATGCCTAGACACTGACAAATATCCACAAGCATCACAACGATCCAGGAAAACAAGACCTCACCAAATGAACTTACTAAGGCACCAGTGACCAATTCTAGAGAGATAGAGATATGTGACCTTTCAGACAGAGAATTCAAAATGGTCGTTTTGAGGAAGCTCAACAAAATACAAGATAACACAGAGAAGGAATCCAGAATCCTATCAGATAAATTAAACAAAAGATAGAAATAATTTAAAAGAATCAAGCAGAAATTCTGGTGTTGAAAAATGCAATTGACCTAATGAAGGATGCATCAGAATCTCTCAACAGCAGGATAGATCAAGTAGAACAAATTGGTAAGCTTCAAAAGATTAAACCAAAAAAGAGTAGGGGTAGCTATACTTGTATTATACAAAGTAGATTTCAAGACAAAAACTATAAAAAGAGACAAGGTCGTTATGTAATAATAAAGGAGTCAGTTCAGCAAGAGGATATAACAATTGTACATATATATGCACCCAACACTGGAGCACCCAGGTTTATAAAGCAACTATTACAAGAGCTAAAGAGAAAGATATACCCCAATACATTAATAGCTGGAGACTTCAACACTCCACTTTCAGCACTGGACAGATTATCCAGACAGAAAATCAACAAAAAATATTGGATATAATCTGCACTATTGACCAAATGGACCCAATAGATAGTCATAGAACATTTCATCCAACAGCTACAGATTACATATTCTTCTGCTCAGCATATGGATCATTCTCAAGGATAGACTATATGTTAGGCTACAAAACAAGTCTTAAAGCATTAAAAAAAACTGAAAATAATATCAAGTATCTTCTCTGACAACAATGGAATAAAACTAGAAATCAATAGCAAGAGGAATTTTGGAAACTACACAAACACATGGAAATTAAATAATATGCTCCTGAATGACCAGTGAGTCAATGAAGAAATTAATAAAGAAATTTAAAAAGTTTTTAAAACAAATGAAAATAGAAACACAAGATACCAAAATCTATGGGATACAGCAAAAGCAGCACTAAAAGGAAAGCCTACAGCAATAAATGCCTACATCAAAAAAGTAGAAAAACTTCAAATAACCTAACAGTGCATCTTAAAGAAGTAGAAATGCAAGAGAAAACCAAACCCAGAATTAGTAGATGAAAAGAAATAGTTAACATCAGAGCAGAAATACATCAAATGGAAATGAAAAAAATACAAAAGATCAATGAAACAATGCGTTGATTTTTTAAAAAGAAAAACAAAACTGACAGACGGTTAATGTGACTAAGAAAGAGAGAAGACCCAAATAAATAAAATCTGAGATAAAAAAGGAGACATTACAACTGATACCACAGAATTTCAAAGGATCATTAGCAGTTACTATGAGCATCTATACGCCAATAAATTGGAAAATTTAGAAGAAATTGGTAAATTCCTGGACACATACAACCTAGCAAGATTGAACCATGAAGAAATGAAAAATCTGAACAGATGAATAACATGTAATGAGATTAAAGACATAAAAAAAGTCTCCCAGCAAAGAAAAGCGCAGGACCCGATGGCTTCACTGCTGAATTTTACTAAATATGTAAAGAAGAACTAATAGCAATCTTATTCAGATTATTCCAGATTCAATCTTACTCAGATTATAGAGGAGGAGGGAATACTTTTGAACTCATTCTACAAGGTTAGTATTACCCTGATACCAAACTCAGACAAAGGTGCATCAAAAAAAGAAAGCTACTGGCCAGTATTCCTGATAAACATTGATGCAAAAATCCTCAACAAAATACTAGCAAACCAAATTCAACAACGTAGCAAAAAGATCATTCATCATGACCAAGTGGGATTTATCCAAGGGATGCAATGATGGTTCAACATATGCAAATCAATCAATGTGATCTACCAACAGAATGAAGGACAAAAGCCATATGATCATTTCAATTGATGCTGAAAATGTATTCAATAAAATCCAACATCTCTTTATCATAAAACTCTCAAAAACCTTGGTATAGAAGGACCATATATCGAAACAATAAAAGCCATATATGATAGGCACACAGCTAGCATCATACTGAATGAGGAAAAACTGAAAGCCTTTCCTGTAAGATCTAGAACATGACAAGGATGCCCACTTTTACCACTGTTATTTAACATAGCACTGGAAGTCCTAGCTAGAGCAATGAGATAGAGAAGGAAATAAAGAACATCCAAACTGGAAAGAAAAAAGTCGAATTATCCTTGTTTGCGAGTGATAGACATATATTTGGAAAAACCTAATAACTCCATCAAAAATTATTAGAATTGATAAATTCAGTAAAGTTGCAGGATACAAAATTAAACATACAAAAATCAGTAGCATTTCTGTATGCCAACAGTGAACAATCTGAAAAAAAAATTTAAAAAGGAATCCTATTTACAATAGCTACAAACAAAATAAAATGCCTAGGAATAAACTTAACCAAAGAAGTGAAAGATATCTACAGTGAAAACTATAAAACATTGGTGAAATAAATTCCCAGCCTGGGCAAAATAGTGAGACACTGTCTCTACAAAAGATTTTAAAATTTAGCTGGACATGGTGGTGTGCAGCTGTAGTCCTAGCTACTTGGGAGGCTGGGGTGGCAGGATCAGTTGAGCCCAGGAGTTCAAGTTCAAGGCTGCAGTAATCTATGATCATGCCATTGCACTCCAGCCTGGGTGATAGAGCAAGATTCTGTCTCCAAAAAAAAAAAGGAAAGATATTTAAGAGGACACAAAAAATTGAAAGCTATTTCATGTCCATGGATTGGAAATGGAATAATCAATATTGTTAAAATGTCCATATTGCCCAAAGCAATCTATAGATTCAATGCAATCCCTATCAAAATACTAATGACATTCTTCATGGAAATTGAAAAAAAACAAAAAACAAAAAAAAATCTAAAATGTATATGGAACCACAAAAGACCCAGAATAGCCAAAGCCATCCTGAGCAGAAAGAACAAAACTGAGGAATCACATTACCTGACTTAAAATTTTTTTAATCACAAAACTAACTTTATTATATTTTTCCCACTTAGATTTCTACGTTAAGAATCATCACTGTCCCAGTGACTTCTGGTTCTTCTTTTCTTGAGGCACACAATGTCCTCAGACTTCTTTGGATTTTCTGCACATCTCTTGACACTCCACGTTACTCTCCACTCAGATTCACTCTCCAAAGTGCCTGCTGCAGACTGGCTTTTAGTCTTTCTTGATCTCTCAAACACATGGAGTCTGAATTTCTTGCTTCTTCTTTCCCTTTCTGACTCTGCATGTGAACCCCTGCACTCTTGTCCCCTCTGTTCTACCTGACTTAAAATTATATTACAGAGCTAGGCATGGTGGCTCATGCCTGTAATCCCAACACTTTGGGAGGCCGAGGCAGGAGGATTGCATAAGCCCAGGAGTTTGAAACCAGCCTGGGCAACATAGCGAGACCCTGTCTCAAAAAAATTTTTTAAAATTATGTTACAGAACAGTAGTACCCAGAACAGCAAGGCATAAAAACAGACATGTTGACAAATGAAACAGAAAAGTGAACCCAGAGATAAATCCATACATCTACAGTTAACTCATTTTCAACAAAGGTGCCAAGAACATATGCAGAAGAATGAAACTAGATACCTATCTCTCACCAAATACAAAAATCAAATCAAAATGGATTAGAGCCTTATCTAATCATAATGAGTCATGGGAAAATACTTCTCTTCAAGTAACTTAGAACCTAGAATGATATAGGATGGAGAATTGCTGACATCATCTTACCACCTCAAAGTAAATCCTGCCTGAAATAAAACCAACACAGTGGAAACGTAGCCATGAGATGGAGAAGAGAGACTGCGTCTTAATAGCATTATTTGAGTCCCTGGTCACAGCATGCTTGAGGTCTACTCCTAAACTTTTCAGCCACATGTCAACAAATTCTGTATTTTGATTAAGCCAGTTTAATGTAATTTCATTAAGCCAATAGCTTGTTAGACTCCTCTTACAAACAAATACCACATGATCTCACTTATATGTGAAATCTCAAAAAATTGAACTCAGAAGCAGAGAGTATAATAGTGGTTACCAGAGGCTGGGGGAATGAGAGGCAAATTAAGAGAGGTTGGTCAAAGGTTGCAAAATATCAGTT
The DNA here is from genome assembly GCF_009828535.3 of Hylobates moloch. Lineage (NCBI taxonomy): Eukaryota > Metazoa > Chordata > Mammalia > Primates > Hylobatidae > Hylobates > Hylobates moloch. The sequence goes on along the minus strand of NW_026652290.1, from coordinate 59,370,406 downwards.
AGACAAGAGGAATAAGTTCAAGAGATCTATTGCACCATATGGTGACCATTGTCAATAACAATGTATTGCATGCTTGACGATTGCTAAGACAGTAAATTTTAAGTGCTGTCACCACAAATAAATGATAAATATGTGAGGTAATACATACACTAATAAGCTTGATTGAGCTATTCCACAGTGTATACATATTTCAAAACATCAGGTTGTACACCATAAATATATACAATTATTATTTGTCAATTATAAATAAATAAATGGCACAGAGAGGTTGATTGTAAATGGAAGAACAAATAAATCATGTAAACAAAAAGTCTAGGAAAGCCAACGTTTTTAAATTAACATAAGATAAAATAAACCTCAAGACAGGAATACCAGCTGGGTGTGGTCACTCACACTTGTAATCCCAGCAGTTTGGGAGGCCGAGGCAGGAGGATCAAGACCAGCCTGGGTAACATAGTGAGACTCAATCTCTACAAAAATAAAAAAAAATTAAAAATAGCCAGGTGTGGTGGCACACACCTGTAGTCCCAGCTACTTGGGAGGCTGAGATGGGAGGATCACTTGAGCCTAGGAGCTCGAGGCTGCAGTGAGCTATAACTGTGCCACTGCACTCCAGCCTGGGCAACAGAGGGAGACCCTGTCTTTAAAAAAAAGATAAGATCACCATTGTCAAAATTAATAAAATTGCATACTTTAAATAGATGCAATATAGTCTTTGCAAATTATTCCTCAATAACATATTTTTAAGGTAAAAGAAAAAATTATTTTAACTTGGGTACTTTTCAGTACTATGTTCATCATTAAGTATGATGCTTAAGAAAATTCATGATATTTTAAAATGCTTATGTATGTAAATGGAAAAATGAGACACGAAATTATATAATTTCATCTCAATTATGAAAATCAAATCAGACGAGACATAGAAAAATACTAGAAGAAAATGCTGCCGGGTGCAGTGGCTCATGCCTATAATCCCAGCACTTTGAGAGGCCAGGGCAGGCAGATCATTTGAGGTCAGGAGTTCGAGACCAGCCTGGTCAACGTGGCAAAACCCTGTCCGTACTAAAAATACAAAAATTAGCCAGGTGTGGTCGTGCGCACCTGTAATACCAGCCTAGGCAACAGAGCAAGACTCTGTCTCAAAAAAAAAAAAAAAAAAAAAGAAGAAGAAGAAGAAAAAGAATGCGAAAAATATTAGAAGAAAATGCATCTAAACTTTAACAGTGGGTAGTAGGTAGGGGGTTATAAACTCTATTTTTTCTCTTACTTTTTTGAGCTTCTAAACTCTCCCCATGACATATTTTCTGTTAATTTTATAATAAAACACCTTACATTTTATTATAAAACTTATTAAACATATTAAAAATATACCTAGAGAAGAGTAGGATGCACTCCTATATATTTATATCCCAGATTCAATCATCATTGAGATTTTGCCCCATTTGCTGAATCTATCCTTTTTTCCTGAAGTATTTTAAAGCAAATTCCAGACATCATATCATTTCACCTACAAGTACTTGGTAAGAATCTTTTTTTTAATGGATATTTTCTGTCATTACCGCAATGCCTTTATAGTACTTACCTAAATTAACAATAATCCCTTGGTTTCCTCTAATACCATCTAATCCCCATAATCCTACTTTCAAAATTGTCTCTGAATATCTTTTTTTAGTTGGTTTATTCAAATTCAGGTACAAAGAAGGTCTATATATTACAAGTGGTTGTTTTGTTTCTCAGATTTCTTTTCATTTAGAGAAAATTCCCCCTCCCTGCCAACACACACATGCGCATCCGAGTGTACACACACACATGCACGCACACACATTAATCATGTCATCGATTTGTTGCAAAAACTGTGTTAACCGTTGTACAGAATATTATGCCTTATGGATGTGTGTATTTGCTTCCCTGTGGTATCATTTAACTTATTCCTCTACCCTTTTTATTTCCTCTAAATGGAAGTTAGCTCTAAAAATCCAATTTTATTCTGGTTCAACATTTTTGGCAGGAATACTTTATAGGTAATGCTCTGAAAATTCTTGGGTTTAAAATAAATATTTATCTCAACATGCTGGAATTAGTCTCAAATCAAGAAGATTAAATTAACCAGAATAAGATTTTAAAAGACTCTGTTTTACGTTTAAACATTAAATCACAAAGTACAAATTGAAGACACCTGGATAAACATTCAGGAAGAAGACTAGAAAATTTTAACTGAACATGAGTTCAAAATAAGAAAACTGTATGAGCCGGGTGCGTTGGCTCATGCCTGTAATCCCAGCACTTTGGGAGGCCAAGGTAGGCGGATCACGAGGTCAGGAGATCGAGACCATCCTGGCTAACAAGGTGAAACCCCGTCTCTACTAAAAATACAAAAAATTAGCCGAGCGTGGTGGCAGGCGCCTGTAGTCCCAGCTACTTGGGAGGCTGAGGCAGGAGAATGGCGTGAACCTGGGAGGCAGAGCTTGCAGTGAGCCGAGAATGCACCACTGCACTCCAGCCTGGGTAACAGAGTAAGACTCCGTCTCAAAAAAAAAAAAGAAAACTGTATGATATAATTGGTTAAAGGTAATGTTTCACTGTACTTTTCTAGTATATCCTTTGCAGGTGGTGAAACAGGTTTTTGTTTTAGTTTTTTGGAGAGTCTTGCATCTTGCTCTATCGCCCAGTGGTGTGGCCTCACTCACTGCAACCTCTGCCTCCCGGGATCAAACGATTCTCCTGCCTCAGCTTCCTGAGTAGCTGGAATTACAAGCACTTTCCACCATGTCCAGCCTTTTTTCTTTTCTTTTCTTTTTGTACTTTTAGTAGAGACATGGTTTCGTCATGTTGGCCAGGCTGGTCTGGAACTACCAACCTCAGGTGATCTGCCCACCTCGGCCTCTCAAAGTGCTGGGATTACAGGTGTCAGCCACCGCGCCTGGCCTTGGTGAAACAGTTTTTTGTTTGTTTGTTTGTTTTAGACAGGGTCTCACTCTGTTGCCCAGCTGGAGTGCAGTGGCGAGATCTTGGCTCACTGCATCCTCTGCCTCCCGGGTTTAAGCGATTCTCCTGCATCAATCTCCCGAGTAGCTGGGATTACAGGCATGTACCACCACACCTGGCTAATTTTTGTATTTTTGGTAGAGACAGGGTTTCACCATGTTGGCCAGGCTGGTCTGGAACTCCTGGCCTCAGGCAATCTGCCCCCACCTCCCGGGTTCAAGCGATTCTCCTGCCTCAACCTACTGAGTAACTGGGATTACAGGCACACGCCACCACACCAGGCTAATTTTTGTATTTTTGGTAGAGACGGGGTTTCACCGTGTTGGCCAGGCTGGTCTGGAACTCCTGACCTCAGGTGATCTGCCCGCCTCGGCCTCCCAAAGTGCTGGGATTACAGGCATGAGCCACTACCTCCGGCCAATGAAACAGTTTTTTATCCGACTGCTGGAGGCAACCATGTGCTGCAGTGGATAATAATGCAGATGCTGGAGCTGGACATGATAGGTTTGATTAGCTATGTGACCTTTGGCAAGTAAGCTAACTTCTCGGTTTTCTCACCAATCATAGTAATATTACAGTCAGCGCTCAGGAAATATTGACAGCTAGTATTTTGATTACTTCTAGGTCTAGGAAACACTACACTAGAAAAACTTGTATGTGCACAAGTCACATACAAGGATATTCATTGCAGCAAGCTTTGTAACAGTAAAAAAAATCGAAATGTTCATAAGTTGGGGAAGGGATAAATAAAATGTGACATATTAATATAATAGAATCCTATGCAGTATTAGAGGAACTAGTTCTCTATGTATTAGTTTGGATGGATCTCAAAATTGGAATGTTGAGTGAGCAGGCAAGTTTGCAGAATGACACTTTCAGGATGATACTACCTATGGAAAAGACACATACAGCAATCAATAGTATGAATTTTATATAGGAACATATATGCATTTAGTGGATACTTTTCAATTTGGCTTTTTAACTTTTTAATAATTATAAATAAACAGAAATTGCAAAAAATAGTACAGGGAGGTCCCACATCCCCTTCATTCAGTTTCCTCCAGTGATAATATATTTCATAAGCACAGTTCAATATCAAAACTATTAAATTGACATTGATATAATCCACAACCTCATTCAAATTTCACGTGTTATATGCACTCATTTGTGTGTGTACTTCTATGCAATTTTTATCATATGTGTAGACTTGTGTAACCACCACCACAGTCAAGATACATAACTGCTTCATCATCACAAAGATTCCTCATGCTACCTGTTTATAGTCACATCCATCCCACTCCCTGCCTCCCACATCCTAATGCCTGGCAACCACTAATTTGTTCTCCATCTCTATAATTTTGTCACTTCAAGAATGTTATAGAAATGGAAGTATACAGTATGTCAGTATGTAACTTTTTAAGAATGAGTTTTTAAAAACTTAGCATAATTACTTTGGGATCTATTCAAGTTGTGTGTATCAATAGTTTCTTTGTTTTTATTGCTGTATAGTACTCCATGGGATGACTGTATCACATTTTGTTTAACCATTCATTCATTGAAGGACAAAAACCGGTTGTTTCCAGTTTTTGGTTATTGCAAATAGAACTGTTATGAACATTCATGCATACATTTCTGTGTGAATAAATGTTTTCATTTCTCTGGAGTAAATGCCCAATTGTACAGGTGCTGGGTTGTATGGTAAGTGCACATCGGTTGTACAGTTGCTGAGTTGTATGGTAAGTGAGTGTTTAGTTTTATAAGAAATGGTATTTTCCACAGTGAGTGTATCATTTCACAGGCTAATCAGAAATATATGAGAAATACAGTTTCTGTATTTGGTATTTCAATAGCATTTGGCATTATTTTTAAAAATTTTAGTTACTCAAATATTTTAATAGGTATGTAGTGGTATATCGTTGTGGTTTTGTTCATTTTTTTGTTTGTTTTAGAGACAGAGTCTTGCTCCACTGTCCAGGCTGGAGTGCAGCTTACAGCTCACTGCAGCCTCAATCTCCTGTGCTCAAGTGATCCTCCCACCTCAGCCTCCTGAGAAGCTGGGACTACAGGTGCATACCACCACGTCCAGCTAACATTTAAATTTTTTGTAGAGATGAGGTCTCACTATGTTGCCCAGGTTGGTTTCAAACTCCTGGGCTCAAATGATCCTCCCACCTCAGCCCCCCAAGTAGCTGGGATCACAGGTGTGAGCCACCATTCCCGGCTAATTTTTTATTTGTTGTAGAGATGGGGGCCTCACTACGTTGCCCGGGCTGGTCTCCAATTCCTGGGCTCAAATGATTTTTCTGCCTTGGCCTCCTGAAGTGCTGGGATTAAAGGTGTGAGCCACCATGCCCGGCCTCATGGTGGTTTTAATTTGTATTTCCATAATGGCTCATGGTGTTGAACATCTTTTCATGTGCATCTAATGAGTGTTTTTTTTAAATGGTCTCTAAGAACTCATCACGATTTAAGGCACTACTACTTCTTGGGAAAGTGAGAGGAAACTGGGAGTGATACTGGGAAGAAAAGGGGACTCATGGTACATCTAAAATGCTCTATATGTTAAAAAGGGAACAAACTTGGCCAGGCGTGGTTGCTCACGCCTGTAATCCCAGCACTTTGGGAGGCCGAGGCAGGCAGATCACCTGAGGTCAGGAGTTTGAGACCAGCTTGCACAACGTGGTGAAACCCTGTCTCTACTAAGAATACAAAAATTAGCCGGGCGTGGTGGCGGGTGCCTGTAATCCCAGCTACTCGGGAGGTTGAGGCAGGAGAATATCTTGAACCCGGGAGGCAGAAGTTGCAGTGAGCTGAGATCAAGCCATTGCACTCTAGCCTGGGCAACAAAAGCAAAACTCCATCTCCAAAAAAAAAAAAAAAAACAGAACTGATAAATGTTTGAGGTGATGGATATCCCAATTACCCTGATGTCATCATTACGTATTGCATGTATGCATCAAAATATCACCTGTATCCATGAATATGTACAATTATTATGTATCAAGTAAAGAAAAAGAAGTAATCCCCCAGGGAGGTTGACAACATAGACCTTAGGCTTCCAGGCCAATGAAAGAGGCAGGATCTGAGCTTAGTTTTACTAGGCTCTATTTTTATTTCCACAAATTCAGATATTTTTTATTTTAGACATGTTTGTTAAGCTTCAAGGCCTGAAACAGCTTGTGAAAAAACGCTCATTTTGTTCCAGGCACACTGCCTTTGGGGGACTTGGCCATAGAATATATTCCTTTTTAATTTTTCATTAGAGATGTAAATTTATCACTGAACACACAAGTCTTCTGTGTACATGGCTATCCAGAACAAGAGTCTCACTGTGTCGCCCAGGATGGAGTGCAGTGGTGTGAGCTCGGCTCACTGCAACCTCCACCTCCCAGGCTCAAGCAATTCTTGCGCCTCAGCCACCTAAGTAGCTGAGACCACACGCGTGCACCGTTATGCCTAGCTAATCTTTGTATTTTTAATAGAGACAGTGTTTTGCCATGTTGGCCAGGGTGGTCTCAAGCTCCTGGGCTCAAGTGATCCGCCCACCTCGACCTCCTAAAGTACTGGGATTACAGGTGTGAGCCACCATGCCTGGTCTGTTCTCTTTTCATTTTTTTTTTTTTCTTAAACGGTGTCTTGATATATTGCCCAGGCAGGTCTCGAACTTCTGGGCTTAAGCTATCCTCCCACCTCTGCCTCCCTAAGAGGTGGGATTACAGGTATGAGCCACCGCACCCAGACTGTTCTCTTTTCAATTGCAAACTATTATATAAGATTTTAGGCCGGGCGCGGTGGCTCATGCTTGTAATCCCAGCACTTTGGGAGGCCGAGGCGGGCGGATCACGAGGTCAGGAGATCGAGACCACGGTGAAACCCCGTCTCTACTAAAAATACAAAAAAATTAGCCGGGCGTGGTGGCGGGCGCCTGTAGTCCCAGCTACTTGGAGAGGCTGAGGCAGGAGAATGGCGTGAACCCAGGAGGCGGAGCTTGCAGTGAGCCGAGATTGCGCCAGTGCACTCCAGCCTGGGAGACACAGCGAGACTCCGTCTCAAAAAAAAAAAAAAAAAGATTTTAATCACAAAGTTGAGACTATAGCATATCTTATTTAGGTTAAAGATTTATAAATTCTGAATTTAATCACGTTTTATACATCTTATCTAGATAGTCCAAATGATTCTTAAGTTTAAACATTTGCAATTGCTGTGATCATTTACTTTTCTTTTGGTGATGACAGATCATGTGGAGGTCAGAAGTTCACATTTTGATGTTGAATATTGTTGTCAAGCTTTTTTTTTTTTCCTTAAAATCACATGAAAAGAGAAACTCAAATTTATTTATCTTTAAAACTAGGGGCACTGGACATTTATTGAAAAGTCAGCTACTAGAAGTCAAATTCTGAGAGCAATAAAAATGATAGATACATCATTGTGTAATAGATCCTATAGGCATAAGTTTTATCATCTATGTGTTTTATTGCATATATGTTTATATTTATAGGAGTGATAGACATTTAATTACAGTGTAGACCTATTATACAACTTACAATAAAACTTAAACAACAGGAGCATCATTGTTCACTTGTTGGACAGCACATTGGGTCAGCAGGCCTCAAGGACAAAAAAATTAAACTTGGAAACAAAAGCCTAAAAGAATCAACAGTAAGTGGCTGAGTTTTGGTAGCAACACGTATTAAAATGTTGCAAAGGTTTGTAAAAGTGCTGTTGATGAATTTATAGTAGAGTGTCTTCCATATTTTATCCAGAAGCCCAAGGGAGATCTAGGCTTAACATTTAACTAAACAGGATACACTATCATCTTGCAATTTATAGTGTGTAAGGTAATGGGGCCTTGACAAAAAGAGAAACAAAAAGCAGAAAATATGCCATTGTTTATTTAGTACTGAGTATTCCATCCACAACCTACCTACCTACCTACAAATACATACGCATACACGTGTGCGCGCACACACACACGTGCGCGTTAGAAAGTTAAATGATTTAACAAGATTTAGAAAGATGAGCATCAGACCCCTGCCTTATTCTCTCTACTCCTAATTTCTTATTCTCTCTACTCCTAATTTCTCATTCTCTTTACTTCTAATTTCTGCTCCCATAAGGCAACAACTTTAACTCCTTTAGTTGTTTCTTCTGATATTTAACCCTCTAATTCTAAACATCCTTATTTGACTATTTCTTGATCTTTTCCAGTGTAGACATCGTCTATTAACCATCTACTGTGGAAGATCATTTAATTATCTTAGGACACCTCTCCAACACACATTTCCTTTCCCCTTATCATCCTAACACCAATATATCATATTGGATTAGACCAGTATTCAATATTTACATTCATACTGAGTCATATAGTCCATAAGATGACATTTCCTTGGTATTATAATTTTATTTATTTATTTATTTTTGACATGGAATCTCACTCTGTCACCCAGACTGGAATGCAGTGGTGGGATCTCGGCTCACTGCAACCTCTGCTTCCCGGGTTCAAGAGCTTCTCCTGCCTCAGCCTCCTGAGTAGCTGGGATTACAGGCGCATGCCACCATGCCCAGCTAATTTTTGTATTGTTAGTAGAGACAGGGTTTCACCATCTTGGCTCGTCTCGAACTCCTGACCTCCAGCGATCTGCCTGCTTCGGCCTCCCAATATGCTGGGATTACAAGTGCGAGCCATATGCGCGGCCTACAGTTTTAAAATTTTTTCCTGGACTTAATCATTTCATAGACTTAATCATTTTTCCCTTAGTTTTTCTTTTTTTCTTTTCTTTTCTTTCTTTTTTTTTTTTTTTTTTTTTTTGAGATGGAGTTTCTCTCTTGTTGCCTGAGTTTGAGTATAGTGGCACAATCTTGGCTCGCTGCAACCTCTGCCTCCCGTGTTCAAGAGATTCTCCTGCCTCAGCCTCCCGAGTAGCTGGGATTATAGGCATGCACCACCATGCTCAGCTAATTTTTTGTATTTTCTTTTTTAGTAGAAACAAGGTTTCACCATGTTTGCCAGGCTGGTCTTGAACTCCTGACGTCAGGTGATCTGCCCGCCTTGGCCTCCCAAAGTGCTGGGATTATAGGCGTGAGCCACTGTGCCCGGCCCTTAGTTTTTCTTTGTTCTTGCTATCACTAATTCATCACCAAACTACAAGTATATATTTCTCGAAGTTTTAAAATACATCAGAAAATCTATTGTGTGTGTGAGTAAGAGTGAATGTGAGAGAGAGAGAGAGAGAGAGAGAGAGAGAGAGAGAGGTTGATTTCCTTCCTTGGGATTTTTGTTCCATCAGCATTCAAGGAATTCTTGTCTCCTTCCTGTATTGGATCCCGGGCCTCCTAGTTCCTCTGATTTCATTATTTCTTGAGTAACTCCCCCACTTCCCTTCAGTAACTATCTGAGGAAGAGAGCATATCTAGAAAATTGTTTCTAGACTCTTGAAAATAATATTTTGTTTTTCTCAAATAATTTTTTATCTCTGCTTTCTGCTCTTTCTTTCTAGAAATAATATTCTGATATTGGTCTGATGAGTTTAGGCTGTCATGCCCGTAATCCCAGCACACTGGGAGACCGAGGTGGGAGGATTACTTGAGGCCAGGAGTTCAAAACTGCAGTGAGTTCTGATTGAGCCACTGCACTCCAGCCTGGCTGACAGATCAAGACTCTGTCTCTAAAGAAGGAAAGAAAGAGAAGAAAAGAAAAGAAAAGAAAAGAAAAGAAAAGAAAAGAAAAGAAAAGAAAAGAAA
>NW_026652290.1:59358071-59360670 GCF_009828535.3 Hylobates moloch | reverse complement strand
AAAGAAAAGAAAAGAAAAGAAAAGAAAAGAAAAGAAAAGAAAAGAAAGAAAATAAATGAAACACTAAAAATGAAACAAAACCAAAAAAGCCCCACTGATTGGAAGCTGTGTATTGAATGCTGAGTCTTCCTGACTAGTGGCTTTCACTGTCAGCAGGGGTTTGACTACTTTTGTTAGGGGACCACCAGCTGTCAATATCTGATGATGTTGTCTCCGAATAGGTTTTTTTTTTTTTTTCACCAAAAGAGAAAGATGAATGAGGTAGGGTGGAAGTGGAAAATTGACTACCGGCTTATTGGGAAGGAGATTAGGTTTCTCATCCTTTGGATATAGACTTCTCATTACCACCCTGTTTTTAATAAGGCTCTCACCTCAGATACGCGTGTCCCTGAGAACAGACTGCCTTTTTCTTCAACTAACCTGAGAGTGAAACTGCTCTATTCCATTACAGAGGAGTGGGTCATTGGCTGCAAGGGCTGAAGGAGGTTATTTAAGGGTCCAACTGATTTGGACGTATTTTCAACCAGGTCCTTTTTGGGATTCTGCTTCATGAACAGACTTGCTTTTTTTCCCTCCATTTTCACCTCAGGCATTAAGTTTTCAGCCTTCTAAAGTTTTCTTAGTTAATTATCATTCCTTCATCTGCTCTCCAGTTTATATTTGCTGATCATCTTCTTTTCTCTCTTTTCCATGTCTTTTTGTCTTCTTGTGGGTTTTGTTTTTTTAAAAAACCCAAAACCTTAGCTGTCATTTTGTTGGAATCAAGGAAAGAGTGGAGAAAATGTGTCATGCTTGACCAGATGTCATTATTTCTCAAAGTCTAGTTTTAAAACAAAACCTGCCAAAGGTATGCCACTCTTATTGGACTAGAAGCTAGTCTTACTATGGTTTACAAAGCCCTCCATCTACCACTCTTCCCTTTACTTAGTATAGTCTAGCCCCACGAGCCTTCTTCCATTCCTTGAATGAACACACTAAATTAATTTTTTTTTATTTCGCTCTTTCTTTTTTTCAAAGCAAAGATCACTAGTTGTCCAATATCCATCCTTCCCTCTTTCTTGGAAATAAAACCCCTAATATTATCTCGGCACATGGCTATCCAGAACAAAGACTACATTTTCCAGCTTCTCTGACAGGTAAATAGGACTAGCAAAGTTCTAGGTAGTGAGATGGAACTAGAAACATAGAAATATGGAGCTTCCAGAAACAGTCCTTAAAAGGAAGAAGCTTGTACTTCATCATCTCCATGTCCCAAACCCCACCCCTTCCTCTTTCTTACTGGCTGAGATGTAAAAATGATAACGGTAGCACAAACAACCATTATATACCATGAAGCAGAAGCTGTATGATGAAGATGGCAAAGCCACAAGGACAGGAGGCCAGATCCCTGTTACTGTGGAGTGTCATTCAACCCTAGAATGTTTACCTACCAACTTCATTTAGGTGGCAGAGAAATAAACATCGATGTTCTAAGACACTGTTACCAGGGTCTTCTGTCGCTCATAGCTGAATCTAACAGTGACAAAATGTTCAGGTTGTGTGCTACCTCCTTAGAGCGGTGTTCCCCATTCGAAGTCACTTTTAATTATTTTTCCTTATAGCACTTCTCATTATCTGAATTTATCACATTTTTTAAGTTTGCTTATTCAATATGTCTCTCCCAACAAGAATGTAAGTTTCATAAAGGCAAAAACCATGCCCAGGTCCTAGAATGGAGCCTGGCATACCGTGGGTGTTCTGTACATATCTGTTGACTAATAACAGCTGGTTGGGTCAGAACTCTACTGGTGTTAGGAAGAGAGGGAGATTCTCTAAGCTCTCTCTGCACGGAATAGTTCCGGCCTCTCTGTTCAGATACCACACTTGCTTATCAATTTTCTGATTACGAATTCAACTCTTCAAGTGTTTTAAAACCAGAAAATGAGGCTTCTGAAGAGATGGCTCACATCTGTTGATTAATAAAAGGTATGGGCCAGGCGTGGTGGCTCACATCTGTAATCCCAGCACTTTGGGAGGCCGAAGACGGAGGATTGCTTGAGCTTAGGAGTTCAAGACCAGCCTGGCCAACATGGTGAAACCCCGTATCTACCAAAAAAAAAACAAAACAACAACAAAAAAAATTAGCTGGGCCTTGGAAATTAGCTGGGCCTTGGTGGTGCCTGCCTGTAGTCCCAGCTACTGGCTGAAGTGGAAGGATTGTCTCAGCCTAGGAGGCAGAGGTTGCAGTGAGCCGAGATTGCACCACTGCATTCCAGCCTGGGTGACAGAGCCAGACCCTGTCTGAAATAAATAAATAAATAAATAAATAAATAAATAAATAAATAAATAAAATGTCTTCCATTCTAAATTGATAAACTGGGATGATTATGATTTATAATTGATTAGGATGCACAGTTTTGGAGGTATGTAGACAAAGCTATGAACAGCAGTTTTACTGTTTATGGAAGTGTGAACTTGACCAGTTACTTAAATTTGCTGAGCTTTAGTTTTGTCATTTGTTTAAAAAAAAAATAAACTTTGGGAGGCCGAGGCGGGCGGATCACGAGGTCAGGAGATCGAGACCACAGTGAAACCCCGTCTCTACTAAAAATACAAAAAA